>NW_017265144.1:391657-629198 GCF_001638985.1 Phycomyces blakesleeanus NRRL 1555(-)
AATTGGTACTGAATACATGAAACCAATTGGCTGAAAAAGTATATAACTTGGGTCATCAAGGTTGTTTTGGTATCTAAACGAATGAAAAGTTTAACATTTATAAAAGTATTACTATCCGAATATGGATAATACGTCCTTGCTTAAATTTAATTTTTTTTTGGAAATTTAATAAATCCTTGATGCAAATATCTTTGTCTCTTTCAATACTATTTTAAATTTATATTATATTATCACAATGCCTAATAGAATTGAAAGAATCATTTAGGGTACTCAAAAACACTTAGTAACTCTTACGTATTATTGGTTACTGCTTTAAAGCTTAAAGAACTGTTGAAACCCCCTATTATATAATAAAATTCTCTAGTCGATATTTCTGATACTATTATAGGAGGTTTTCTAAAGTGTATAAGATAAATCCGGACTTGTTATATTTCCCGTTAAAAAAAACGAAGAAGATCTGTTACCTATTGTCTACTACTCTTATTGAATTTAAACCTTTCAGACTTCCCTATAATGTCTATGTATGTTCTTTGTTCACTAAACTTACGTTTCAAAATTCAGATAAATATGTTTAATATGGCTGTAGCGTGAGTTTTGAGTTGGTCATAATACTCAAAGCCATTGATTTGGTAAGAATTTTTCCACAGATATGCATAAAAGCCGGTATGATTTATGGCGTTGTTATTGTATTAAAGTATAGAATTTTTGTCTTTGTTCTTCAGACACATGTCTATAACATACGAAAGAAAGCTCTTGCTCATATCCTTTTCTTACTCGTCTTGGCTCACAGCATCTTAGATGAATATTAAAATTTTCGAAAGTTGCCTACTCAAAAGTAGCTCCATTTCATTGTATTTACTCTTTTTTAACTTTAGTTACTAAATCATATATCCTTCTACGTATATATATATATATATATATATATAGAAATGGATATATTTGCCTCAGAACGAGAATCTTATATGCCAGCAATGTAGGTAAAAAATTAATCGGTTTACCTTATGTAGACCAATACTTGTCGGTCAGTCATTTCCCTAACTTTTGAGGGCAATGTGTGGAATGAAAATACCGATTTTTCCATTAGTGTCACAAAGTATACACCTTTACAACCAGCTTGCGCTCTATATGGTATTGGTTGAACAGGATTGCGTATATAAAAAGGAACCACGCTCGCCTTATATTGACCTTATGTTAGATCCTTGTATGGTCAGATTATAGGTACCTGCGTGATCATCATACGATGACTAAATATCATATCTATGCAATTATACATTTAGACATTTGGATATTTAGACAAACTGTGCCTCACATTCAAAATCATTTATACATATTCAAAGCATACACACCGTCAGACGTTGCTTTATTTTATACATTGTTTATACTGTATTATATTATTCTCTACTAAAGTAATACTTTGTTGGACATATAACAGGAGGTGTTTCAATCTTGCCGAATCTCAATTCTGCGTATCCTCTGTTAAGTTCGCATTTCCTTTTAACTAAGGGGACATGCCCGTAATAAAATCTGTTGTCTTTTAAAACCTTGCTGGCTTTGTTCAAATGGAATTTTTGATAGTATTCAAGTGCGGTATCGGTTCCTTCCTTTGAAAGCTTTAAAGCTCCCATGTTGTAATCAACATAGCATTCAAGAGGCCAATACTTATAGAACCATTTGAGATTGTGTCTTGCTACTATAGGGTACTTCGAATCCATCCCCGTTTTTTGTTTTTTGTTCTTTTCATTTAATGATGGAGCGTCGTACAATTGAGACAGGAGTGTCAGAACACTACAAGTAGTTGTATTAATTGTTTGGTTTGATATGTTGTATTGAAGATGGCCGATTTCCAGAGTCTTTAAAAAATCATGCAACATGTAAGTAACAAACACCCTGTTTTCTCACAAATAGATCCATCGACAGATATAGTATTCAAAGTCATATGATCCAAGCTTTTACACTTGAAAGAAAGGTAATTGAATATTTCAGCAGGCACAGAGCATCGTTGTAGCGTCAAACTTTGTAGTCCATGCTGGCAGAGATTCCGCTCCTGTTGCTTTAACCCTTGAGTTATTGTGTTTGTATTAGTTAGTAATTTTTTCACCGCTAAATAACAGCTGTTTAAAGGATACACAATTGCCCAATAGATTATTGATATTAAGAGATATGTGCCAGCTACTGATGCAAAGGTTCGTCAAAAACGGGTAGTAATAAGATAGGTCTAAATTCATTTCTTGACCACTACCGACATACATACACCCTGTAAACGAAAAGCTCTCGAGTGTTTCCGAAAACGTTTGAAAAATTCTGTTAAGATCGATTGGGTATGAATAGTAATTATAGGAGCCATATGCTATATCTATCGCCAGGTGCTTAAGAGAAACCTTTGATGCGCAAAACAATTCCCACAAAATAAGGTCGGTAAATTCGAAAAAACAGTCGGTTGTCAAGCTGAATGCTTCCAGATGTCGAAATGCGTTTGGATTGGATTGAAAAATAGATATCATTGTTTGTCTCTTGTTCGAATATTTTATATTCTCACGCATATCTGTGGCATGTAGCTTTAGAGAACGCAAATTTGGATACTTGTAGCCAAAATAGTACAGCCACAAAGGATTCCAATTATTATCATTTGTAGTTTCTTGCCCGATTACACTATCATATAATTTCGAGTTTATATCTACAGATGTAATAGCAAAAGCCGGTGCTGTACTTGGAATTTTGTCCAGTGTAGCTGGGAAGTCAGGGTTAAAATATATTTCAGCACCAAAGGACGATAAGTTTTGCAATTTTTGGTGCATGTTGTCAAAATCATCCACACTAAAATCCATGCGAAATCCCCTTCTGAACCTGTGTATTTCTAATCTTTGAAGCATGCTACATACATTTATAGTTTTCAAGACGTTTTTTGTTGGCTGTATATATTTGTTTGTCGTATATCCTATTTTCAAGCTTTTCAGAGAATTCAATTTTTTGTTTGATCTTGCTGTGTCTGTGTCAAAGTATATATGGCTTCTTTCATCTAGATCCAGGTGCTTCAGGTTTGGTAGGCATTTGAATAATTCAGAAAATTGTGTCTCTGATGCTCTTGACTCAACATAATAATGACCTATTCGTAGACTGTAAACCCAGAGACCGTATGATACGAATGTATTTTTGGAACCTTTAATAATGTCGATAAGTATTTTAATGTTGCAAAAGTCATTAGTTCGTATGCTTGTCCACAGAGCGCTTTGAAACAGGTATCTCCATCCCATGCACGTTAGAGCACAAGACAACCGGTCTCTTGTTGATAGGCTATCAGCAATTTGCAAAAGAATTTCAAATGGTAGTTCAGATAATTCCATGTTGAAATTTTATGAAAAGAAAGAAAGAGAGATAGAGAGAGGTTAAACCCGACTATATTGATATATATATATATATATGTATATATATATATATATGACAGTAAAAATTAAAGTCGTCATCTAGAAGAAGAGGATAAACGCTGCGCCAAACTGATAATGTGAGTTACAATTTCTGGCTACATATGAATCATGGAGGTAACCATAAAGATGTACAAGACGCAGTCAGTTTTTTACACAAAAATAATCAAATATAAAGGATACAGCTAGTACACAGGCAGTGTCGAAAGAGCATGCTCATGTATGAATATATTCAAGATCAAATTGTTATATTCAGTTCAGGCTGCTGCATTTTTATTTTTAATTGTATTAAAAGCATTATACCTTGAATATCTAACAAAGTAAAACCTTGTTAATTCGGTTTTTGTAACACATTCTCCTTTTTTTAAGTGTGGACAAAAAAGAAGACAAACTAAGGAAAATAGAAATGAATAACAACCAATCGAAGGCAACCTTGTTCCCGAGTGCAACTACAGATGTTCTATTTTACAATATATCAATAATAGCCACAGAACAATTGAAGAGTGCACAAGAAGAGTTCATTAATTTACGCTGTAACCTAGAAAGTTGAGACATCCACTCCAAGATAGCGTAGTTATTACTTTAGTATCATATTAATGGCTTGGCGACTATAAATTCGATTTTTTTTTTAGATTTTGTGCCTTGGTTTATGATTCTGCTCATCCGCAGCTCATATCTTGTCTTTGTATACTCACCGTTAAAATCACGCCATGTAATTTGTATAAGTTTTTTTCTTCTTACTTTCTTTTATATTTTATTGTAATTTCAAAAGAGCATAATATATATCATATTCTCTAACACGTCTTACTGTTTGATGTACTTATAAGAACAGTTTCAATATTCCCAAATCTCAATTCGCTGTATCCTTTGTCAAGCTCGAGTTTATCGTCCATATATTTGATCTTTTTATCATAGAAGTCAAAGTCTTCTAACGTTTCGCTGATTTTACTCGCCTGAAAGTTTTGATAGTACTCAAGTGCTATATCGGCTTCTTCCTTCGAAAGTTTTCTAGTGTCTAGTATATGTGCATAATTATACCCATAGTTCCAATATGTATAGATCCAATCAATATTGTGAATTGCTACTACAGGGCATTCGGAATCCATATTCTCTTTTTCTCTTCCGTTCTTTGTATCTGATAATTGAGAGTCGTTTAATTGAGACAGGAGGGTCAGACCACCAGCATTGCTTGCATTCATTTCTTCGTATGACGTGCAATATTGAACCTGACTGATGTTTAAAGTCTTTAAGAAAGTATGTGACATGTCAAATAACAGACGTCCGGTTTCTTCGCAAATAGATCCCGTTGCGCACAAGCCATTCAAAGTCATATGTCTTAAACTTCTACACCTAAAAGAGATATTCTTAAATACTTCAGCGGCTGCAGAGAATTTTAGTAATGTCAAAACCATTAATCCATGATGCTGCTGTTTCTGTTCTGATTCCTTGGTTGTTGTGTTTGGATTAATAAACAATTTTCCACCACCAAATTTTAGCTGTATAAGGGCCACACATTTGTCCAATATGTTGTCTAGATTAAGAGACACATTGCTGCCACTGATGCAAATGTCTGTCAAAAGTGGGTAGTAATAGGATAGTTCGATAGCCGTATCTTGGTCATTGTAGTTATATGTAAAACCTGTAACCGAAAGGCTCTTGAGTGTTTCAGAGAAGGATTGTAAGATTGTGTTAACGTCAATTGGGTATGAATCGTCTACTTTGCCATCTTGTGTTGCATCCAACGTCAAATGCTTAAGAGGGACTTTTAAAGCATAAAATAATTCCCATAAAACAAAGTCAGAAAGCTCGAAATATTTGTCGTTTGTAAAATCGAATGTTTCCAGGTGTTGAAATGCATTTGGATTAGAGTGAAGAAGAGATATGATTCTTTGCCTCTCGTCTGCATCTATTAGATTACCACTTATCCCCGTGGAATTCAGCTTTAGCGAACGCAGGTTTGGATATTTGTAACCAAAGTAATACAGCCACAAAGGATTCCATTCATTCCAATTTCCATTCAAATAATCGCTTTTGTTTTCGAATTTTTTCGAGTTTATATCTAGGTATGTCACTGCAAAAGCCGGTGTTGTATCTGGTATTGTGTCCAATGCAGCCGAAAGGTCAGGACTGAGATATATTTTAGCCTTTATAGATGATAGGCTTTGCAAGTTTTGGTGTATTCTGTCCAAGTCATACACATCAAACTCTATGCGACAACTTGGTCCTTTCTTAAGTATTTCTAATTCATGAAGCAAGCTACATGTAGCTATAAGTTCAAGAAGGATTTGTGCTTGGTCCGTTTCACCGGTTTGTCTGTATTGTATTCTCAAACTTTTCAGAGACTTCCATATATTGTCAGATCTTGTTATTTCTGTATAAATATCTGTATACACTATATCCTCTATGTCCAGGCGCTTCAAGTTTGGAAAGCATCTGAATAGCGTAGAAAATTTCTCGTCTGATATTTCTGGCCAATAACGGCGAAGACGTATGTGTAAGCTGTGAACCAAAAAGGGGTATGTTGCGGGTATATTTTGAGAGTTTTTAATATTGTTGGTAAGTCTTTGCATGCCTTCATAGGTAAATATCCACATGTTTCTCCACAGAGCATTTTGAAACGGGTATCTCCATCTTTTGCACGTAAGAGTACAAGAGTGTCTGTCCGTTGTCGATAGATTATCCCCAATTTGTGCAAGAATTTCGTATGGTAGTTTTGATATTCCCATAATAAGAATTATATAAAGGGAGGAAGAGAGGAAGAGAGGAAGAGAGGAAAAAGAATATATTGATATATATATATATATATATATATATATAAAATCAATAAAACTAATATCGACAGTTATAAAAAGAGAAATACGCCGGCAAGCTGATACTATGAGATACATATTTGGTTACATTTGAGTCATTGAGGTAACCATTATGGTGTACAGGGCGCAGTAAGCTGCCTACACACAAAGAAGTTTATCTAAGAAACATTGATAGTATGTAAGTGTTAAAGAAATAACATGTTCATGTATAAATATACTTGCTATTAAATAGCTATTGTTAGTTCAAGCTGCTGCTATTTTATTTTATTTTTACTTCCTACTTTAATGAAAGCACTGCACTGTAAACACATAACAATCTAACACCTTGTCAATTTGGCTTTTGTAACACAATATCTTTTTTCTGAAGAAGGACAAAAAGAAGAAGACAAGCTCGGAATTGGATATAAATGTCAGCAAACTGAAAGCAGTCAGTATATTCCATATCATTATATGTGTAGAGCCATGTGATATTGTTACATTCTGTTCTCGGGTAGTTTGAATCTATTTCTGTTCTTTTTATTGTGTCCCTTTCATTTGACAGCGGATTGTCATATAATTCAGATACGAGTACCAGACTGGCCCAATCGCCATAACTATGTATTCGGTCTGATCCGTGGAATTGAACCTGGCCAATTTTCAAAGTCTTTAAGAAAGTATGTGACATGTCGATTAACAAACATCCGGTTTTTTCGCAAACAGATTCGCCAATCCACAAAGACCTCAAATCCATACGTTTCAGATTTCTACATCTGAAAGAGATGCAAGTAAGTACTTCAGGCGCTATAGAGCATTTCTCCAATGTCAAAGATCGAAGGCTATGCTGATGCTGATCTGTCTCTTCAGTTGTCGTTCTTGACTTAATTAACAATCTTCCACCACAAATTTCTAGCTGTTTGAGGGCCACACATCTGTCCAATATGCTATCTATATAAAGCAACACATCGCTGCCGCTGATGCAAAGGTTCGTCAAAAACGGGCAGTAAGAGGGTATTTCCATGACTGAATTCTGGTCCACCTCTCTATATAAAAACCCTGTAAGAGAAAGAGTCTCGAGTGTTTCAGAAAAGGATTGTATAATTCTGCTGAAATCCACTGGGTTTGAATCGTCTACTGCGTAATTATTTGTTGCATCCAATGACAAATGCTTAAGAGGAACTCTTAATGCACAAAGCAATTCCCATAAAATAAGATCGGAAGACTCGAAATATCTGTCGGTAGTGAGATCAAATGTTTCAAGGTGCTGAAATGCGTTGGGGTTGGATCGAAAAAGAGATATCATTGTTTGCCTCTCGTCTGAGCTTATCGCATCAGAGCACATGTCCGTAGCTTCTAGCTTTAGATATCGCAAGTTTGGATACTTGTAGCCAAAATAGTATAGCCATAAAGGATTCCATTCGTTCCAGTTTCTACTAAATTCACCGTCATGGTTTTCGTATTTTTTCGAGTTTATATCCAGGGACGTCACGGAAAGTGCCGGCGTCGTATATGGAATTGTGTTCAGTGTAGTCAAAAAGTCAGAACTGAGATACATTTCAGCGTCAATAAACGATAGGCTTTGCAAGTTTTGGTGCATGTTGTTAAAGTCCTCCACACCGAACTCCAAGCAAAAACCATCTCCGTACTTAATTATTTGTAATTGTTGGAGCATGTTACATGTATTTATAAATTCAGGTAGTTCTTTTGTTGATTGTCTTTCTGTATATGCGCTGTATTTTACTATCAAAATTTCCAGAGAATTCCATACGTTGTCTGATCTTGTTGTATCTGTGTAAATATATTTATATATTTCACCGTTTAAATGCAGACACTTCAGGTTTGGTAGGTATCTGAATAATTCAGAGAATTGTATCGCTAATATCTCTGGCGCAGAGCAATAATAATTTATGTGTAGACTGTAAACCCAGGGGCCGCGAAATATGGATGTACTTTGGGAGACTTTAACCATGTCGATAAGATTCTGCAAGCTATCACAGTCATGAATATATATGTTTTTCCACAGAATCTCTTGAAACATGTATCTCCATCCCTTGCACGTAAGAGAACAAGAGCGTCTGTCTTCTGGCAATACAATATCGGCGATTTTCAAAAGAATCTCGGCTGGTATTGTTGAGAATCCCATAATACTAATAATAATAATATATAAAGATGAGAGAGAGATAGAGAGACGTAAAAAACAAGTGTATTGAAATAGATATGTGCGTGTGAATAAAATTAAAATCGAAAGCTAGAAGCCCCTTACATTTGAATCATTGAGGTAACCGTAAATATTTACAAGGCACAATCAGCTGTCCGTAAACAAACAACTTAAAATAATAATAAAAGCTGTTAGTATACAAGTGCTGTCGAAAAAACATGTTCATATATGAATATACTCAAAATCAACCAGCTATCATAAGTTCATGTTGTTGCTGTCAATTTTTTTTTAGACTTTAATGAAAGCATTGTGGAATAAATCATATGAAAAGCTAATGTTCTCTTCATCTGGCTTGTGAAACACGTTATTATTTTCTTTGAAGGGTGGTCAGAAAATAAAGAAGAGAACCAACTTGCGGAAGTCGGAATGAATGACAGATAGACTGCCAAAACTATAGGTTTCCGAGTGCGACTACATATGCCTTTTACAACAACGAATGAATGGACACAGACCATATAGAGAGTGCATAAGAAGAGTTAATGGTGGTATTCACGCCACAAGTCTTTCCACCATAGCATCACACGATACCTAAAATACAAACCTTACATGAAACAATTTTGGAACTGTATGTTACTCGAGCGATTTTTGTTGTACTTAATCTCTAAAATTCCACCATAGGGTTTACATATTTTTGTATTATTTTTTGTTTTTATTTTATTTTACACCATTTTTAATAAGGCAAAGTAATATTTAGTTACGACAACCTTATTTATACTGTTCTTGGAGAAGAAGGAGTTGAAGATTTCTTTCAGGCATTGTTTAATGCTTGCCCTTAGAGTTCCTAATCGATATATGACTCAGAAGAGCAAAGACATTCCTTTAAAAGAGCATTTATTATTTTGCAGTGATTATTTATTCACTTCTAGGCCCAATATGCGCTTTCAAAAAGTTGGCATGTTAATATAGACGTTCATTATTATTATTTCTTGGGCTTCTCTGTAAATTTAACGGAATTCCGGGTTACTGATCGATATCCAAATGACAATAGATACAATTGGTGGACTTATACCCTTACCAATTTGGACGATTGAAGAGCCTCAAACAGTTTTATAGCCCATTTTATAAATGTGTGTATTTTTATTAGTAAAAGGCAATTAAATAGAAATGAAGAAATAAAATAACACTAGCATAATTATTTTTTTATGAAAAATAGCTATGAAAATATGGCTGTTTAGTATGATGTATATGGGACATTATCTCGCATTTTATCTACATTTTGAAGGTGAAAATACACCTTCGACATGTACAATATTTTTATCATTTTGGAAATTTTATGTTACATTATTACTACATATGTTATGTCTCTGTGTGTAAGGTCTGGGGACGTGAGAAGTACCTTAAATAAATACTTATTTCTGGGAAAGTTATGATATTGTAATATTGTTTAATTTGTTCGAATACCAAAAGGGATAGTATAGCTTTAAATCAATTATGTTTCTTAAAAAGCAACAAAATCTATACTACAGTCACAAAAGAATAGTTTTACGGAAATTCATATAACCGATACAAGTTAATACCAATTAACGTTTTCTGACATGAGTACCCCTGAGGGATTGAACCCACAGGACAGGGCACACACGTTACGGCAAGGTAACCCACCTAACCGTGCCCAGTCTACAACACTACGTCCAAAGAACAAATCTTTGCACATCTTCACTGCTCCCAACTTTGACAAGAATATGATTGTGGATCTTGCATCCGCTGCATGGGCTAGTACCATCCATCCAATGAGTGTCTTGTTTAATCTCGGAAAACTCGTTCCCGCAAGGGACGTGGATGATGTTCTCTCTGACTGTGTAGGCCGGATGACCTCTCTCACTCTCCGTTATACTCGCTCAAAAGACCTTCTGGCAGAAGCCTTCTTTACTAACCCTTCCTCCCGCACCAAAGCAACGTCCGACGGGTTGACCTATCAGAACACCCGAATCATTGCTACACCAAGATTGCCTTCTAACAGCCACATTGTTAAGGTTAATCTTTACCGTATTAACGCCTGCGATCCTAGCACAGATCTACTCGAGCCCATCGAAAATGCATTCCGGCCTTTTGGCAAAATCGTTCAGCTGAGAGCTTATCTCTCACACCGTGGTACTTTCCGTGGCGAAGCCACTATCTATTTAGACACCTCTGGACAAGATGAAGTCCGCAGTCTCCCAAGCCGTCTCCACCTTGGTGGGTCTCTTTCCTGCCTTGCTGAGCTCCGCTCCACCGATATCACACCTGTGTGTGGATACTGCCGAGAGGAAGGGCATTATCTACGCTCCTGCACAAAACGTCCTCCCCGCGCACCTCGCTGCCAACGATGCGGTGTTTTTGGTCACGCCATAGACAGTCGCGAGTGCCCCACTCATCCAGACAATATCGAAGCCGAGCGGGCTATCCAAGAGCAGCAGCAGATTGCACTTGCCGATACTGCGTCCCTTCGCGCACACCAATACTCGGTCGCTATGATAGAGACACCCGTACCACCAGTCACTTCATCAACCTTGACTCCTACCCATGCTTCACCCATTCTCAACCCACCTGCTACACACACAATACGTCGCCGTTCCATATCAGTGATGAATACTCGCGCCATGACGACCAGAAACCGGACCCCACACAACGACAATCCCCCAATTCCATTTGATACAACTATGTATGACCCGACTGGCCGTGGGCTCAATGCCAGCAAGCACTCACCAGGCGCCCGAGGCCTACATAGTCGCGATGATGGCATTAACCCAGCAATTTACACTGATGACGAACTTCGACAGTCTCTTTTTGAGGCCACTCTCCGGACTCGCGCCCAAGGTGCATTCCCGTATACTGATCTGGATGGTAACACACCTATGACTGATGGAACTGAAAAGTCTGACCGCTCAGGTCAGCCAAGTTCATAAATGACTGTACAACATCTTCGCATAGGAACCTTGAATGTTCGAGGTCTCCTCTCTACCATCAATAACCCGCAATCCCCAAAACTTCTTTTCATCCGACACCTTCGTACCCTTTCCCCTTCCCTTTCATTACTTGCTCTCCAAGAGACTCGTTTACTCCCTATACATCACTCATCTATTCACCTTACATTCCAAGCACAGGCCAGCCTATGGACCCCACATTGCGGCCTCGTCTCTTTCGATCCCCTCCTCCAATTATCTCAACTGCATGTTTCTCCTGACAACCGTGCACTCGTTGTCAAGGTTACACATACCGACCATCGTGTTAATCCTTTTGTAGTTGTGGTTATTTATGCACCCAACATTCCTTCCCACCGGCGTACTTTCTTCTCCTCATTAGCACGCACTCTCCCTACTGTCATTCCTTCCCTGCCCGCCTTTATTCTGGGGGACTTTAACTGTGATCTTAGCCATCGTCGCAGCCATCCACCGGACTGGAAAGGATACATTCAGGGTAATTGCGTGGATGCCATCACTAATTCTTCTTCACCCCCGTTACCCACTTTCCACAGCTTTCGCACCCGCACACGCATCGACTACATTTTCCGTCCACACAGCATTGTTACCGAACGCCCTGATGTAACATTTATCAATCCTTTATGGACTGACCACTGCCTTCTTGCGGTCTCCATTCCTTTCTCTCGCCCACCAGGTCCTGGAGTCTGGAGGTTTAATACGCAATATCTCCTGCATGATGAATTTGATGCTCTCATTACCGATTTTCTGGATAAGGCCGACTCTTTTCTCTCTCCTTACATGTCTTCCGGTTCTCGGTGGGATCATATTAAGCATGCTATCAAACAGCTCGCCCTAACGTACTCTAAACGAGTTCAACGTCAACTCCGAAATCAGGAACGCCATCTTCATCGTGCTCGAAATGAACTTGCAATTCATACTCGTTCTCCTCAACTTCTCCGCATTGAACATGAGCTTGCCACCATACAATTGTCTCGGGCCTCCACCTTGGCTGCCAGATCTGGTGCTAAATAGTGTGAAGCTGGCGAGACTTCTTCGAAATATTTCTTTCGTGTGCTCAAACAGCGAGCCGCTGCAAAAACTATCTCCTCTCTTGTCGACCCTGTCACTGGCGCGATCTACACCTCTCCCGCGGATTTGCTTGGCCATACTCGCTCTTTCTACCAATCTCTTTACTCGCCGGAACCCATTGACTATCCTGCTGCACACTCTCTTATCGACAAATTCCCACCTTCTGCCCGTCTGTCTTCCACTGACTCTGCCTACCTCATTGCTGATGTCACCTTGGATGACATTCTGTCTGTCCTTAAAGCCACCCCCATCAACTCTAGTCCTGGGATGGATGGTTTGCCCTACCCATTATGGGCTCGGCTCTTCTGTCACCCAACGGTCCAAAATCTTGCAGTTCAAGTCTATAATAATGCATTGCATGGTGTTTTTCCTCCATCTTGGCTGGAAACCGTACTTGTTCTCCTACCAAAAGCCGGTGACACTACCTCTCTCCGCAACTGGCGACCCATATCTCTTATAAACTGTGACGCCAAGTTGTTCACCAAAATGCTTACGTCCCGTTTACGATATGGTATCGACACACTCATAACACCATTCCAAACGGGTTTTATGGCAGATCGGTTTATTGCTGACAATGGTTTGCTGACACGCCTTGCCATGTCACATGCACAAATAACCCAAGACCCATGTGTTGCCCTTCTTTTGGATCAGGAGAAGGCCTATGACCGTGTCCACCCTGCGTATCTTCGTCTTGTCCTGGCCAGAGCCGGTTTCCCCACAATTTTTGTTGACTCCATCTGTGGTCTCTTCTTTTCTACTCAAATCCACGTGAATGTGAATGGGCACATATCTTCTTCTTTTCTACAAAGCCGGGGGCTACGTCAAGGTGATCCTCTCTCCCCCTTGCTGTTTAACCTGGCCTTCGAACCTTTGCTTAGATCCATTCTCGCTTCTCCTGCCATCCGTGGTTTCCGATTTTTGGTTCCGCCATCTCTCTCATCGTCCTCTCCTGAGCTCTCACCACCTCCACTCAAACTTCTTGCTTATGCCGATGACCTTCTCGTCTTTCTTTCTCTGCCTGCCGAGATGAGTGGTCTACTCAACCTTTTGCGTATATTTGGCTTAGCCTCTAACGCGAAAGTCAATCTCCATAAGACAGTTGCTGTTGCTATGTCTGGACAATTTCATCCGGATTGGGGCCCTGTATTGGATGCTGCTGATATTCACAGTCGACATGACTGTCACTCCGCCACTGCCATCCGTTACCTAGGCTTCCCATTGAGCTCACATCCGTCCCAGCTTGAGACCTTCCGTGCGGCTTTACTGGTCAAGCTTAGGAACCATTGCACGCTACTTTCTCAAAGATGCTTGTCCGTTCGTGGTAAAAGTATTGTGGCAAACTCACTTCTTCTCAGCTCAGTATGGCATATGCTATACGTAACTCCTGCACCGCTATCTTTCTTTGCTGCCATTCGCACTCATATTCGCTCGTTCCTGCGACTGGGTTTCGGTAGCCCTGGCTGGCCGCTTCTCTGTCTGCCACGCAAATCAGGCGGTTTGGGCCTGATTGATCCTGATCATCAACAACGAGCTCTTCAATTGCGCTGGATTCTCCCTATCTTGCATTCTCACTCTTTTTCTTCTACTTCCTTTATACTGCCATACCTCGAATTTATACTTCCTCTAAACTTTCGCGCTCCTTCTGCCAGTATCGCACTTTTGTTTCCCTGTAGTAGTGCAACTTGCCCGACTTCACTTCTTCCACTGCATCGCGCTTGTACCTCACTTCTTCCAGCTTCTCTCCCATCCAACTTGCAATTGCCGCCAACTGTGGTCCAACACTTCCCATTAACTTCAATATGGATGAACGTGCCACCCTTTGTTGACTCTTCTCTGAACCTGAAAACAATTCTGGTTTCTGACGCATTTTCTCTGGAGACTGATGACCGTCTTGTCCGCAAGGTTCGTGGTACGTTTTCTCGGGCACGTAATCGTATCGGTCATTTCTTCCAACAGATTGATTCTGGCAGGATGGTCCTCTGTCCTTGGTTTATCTCTTGCCTTGAACATCGACCTTCTACTGACACCCCTTCCCCCGATCTTTCCTCACTTCTTTCTTTGGTACGGTTGGACAACACTAGATTGGGTAAAGCTAGCACCGGATCTCTTCGACGCCATCTTCGCCCGCAAGTGCCCTCATCTCTAAATTCGTCTGTCCAATGGCGTAACTTCTGGTCTGTCTCTATACCCCACCACTGTCGCACAGTCTGGTGGAAAATGCTTTGGGATAGAACGCCAACCCGAAAACGTCTCAATCTATTTATACCTCGACGCTTCCCCAGCTCATCTTGCATCTTTTGTCAAGATGCTACTGAAGATCAGTATCACTTTTTCTTTGGCTGTTCTATCAAACGGCAGGTGTGGAACGTCATTCTCTCTCGCTTTTGCCCGGCCTGGAACCTTGCTGAAATCTGCCTTCTCCTTACCAGAGGCAGCTTCCCACCACGTTCCTCCCATCAAGGCCTTTGGATTATCCTTTCCGCTGTCACTGCTAAAGCGATTTGGAGTGCTCATTGGAAATTTGTTTTTGATGACCAACCCTTTCTGTCAGGCGTTGTGGCACAAAAAGCGTCCACTGTAATAGAAAAACACATCGGTACACTAGCTTAAGTATTTCCTGTCTAATTTCCTCTCCTGTTTCATTCCGTTTTTTTCTTATATTTTCGTATTTCCTCCCCCTTGTCTCTCTATCTCTTATCTGTTCAATTAAGTCCACTTTGATGGCATTTTAAAAGCTGCACGCAGAGCGTGGCAGCAGATCAATAAAATACTAAAAAAAAAATATATATACTACAGTCATTTATATATGAGGTCTTAGCCAGTCATAACAGATCCACAAAATAGGGTCCATCAAAACCCTTCTTTTTAGAAATATGTTGGAGTAAAGTATAGAATAGAAACAGATTCAAGCTTGCCAAATATAAATTCGCCATATTCCCTGTAAAGTTCGGATTTCCAGTAGTTCTCTGATTTCACTTCCTCATACGAGATATTTTCTAAAGGCTTCCTGGCTTTATTCGACTGAAAATTTTTATAGTATTAAAATTCAATATCGGATTCTTCTTCTGGAAGCTTTATAACGTCTACGCCGTCTCCCATATACTTGTCGCAAAAATCAAATGTATAGAACCAATCAATATTGTGTCTTGCTACTATAGGGCACTCTGAACCTGTCTCCTTTCTTTCTCTTTCGTTCTTTTTATCTGATAATTGACACCATGAATCTTATTCACTGGTGTTTCTTGTATCGCTCTTCGTAGTGAACTTCGAAGTAGTGATGTGTGTGTATAAATAATAAAGTAGTTAAATAGATCTTTTTATTCGTTCCTTAATAAAAATGTCTTTCTGCCCGTATTCATTTTCTTGGCACTGAGTTGGACATTTACACCACATAACCAACCCACCATATGTAATTAGGCTAATCACCATTTTTCAGCATGAATTGGAAGATTAGCACACTACTTTATCTATTCTTTTAAATTTTATAACCCATTTTCTCGTCTTATAGCTTACAGTTTGCCTAAGCACGTAAAACCTCATTGTGTAGCCCCTCACCCTGAAGTCTGAACAATAAAAACGTGAGGTATTACATCTCCGCCTACAAATATATATATATATCCTTTTACTCTAGTACTCTTCTAATGCTTCGATTATTTATATTTTATTCAAGATTCCAGAGTCCATCTGGATAGAGTAAAATATTTGCCAGAACGCCGACTACTATTGACTGTAATACGGAGACAAAGCTAATATCAAGTGCAGGAAATCGCATTGGATATTCAGTACGCCTTCATGTGTTTTATTATGAGCCTGTATCACATAATGGCTTAATATCCTTCTGTGTTTCTAACATATTTACTAAAATCTCCTGTTTTCTCAAGACTCGGTTGTATTATGTGATTTAAGGACAGTTCGTTTAGTATTAATATTTTGAGGCTTGTAGTATATAATTTTCTGTGAAATTACAAACGTTCTAACGTGAATACTCGAAGGATTTGTTTTCTGTCTATTGAAAAGTACTGTGAGTATGGAAGCGCTTTTGTCAGCAGTTTTAATAAAATCCTGGAAGAATACAAAATAATGGGAGTATGGAGCTCTTCTGACCAATATAATATAATCGGTCTGATACTATTTAACATTGTAGAAATGAGATTCTTGGTTAGATAGTGCCCTAGTTTAGCTACAAATATCTTACTAAACTCTCATTGTATATTCATGCTCAACGTTTGGTGCTATACATAATCCAACAAAAAGCACGTTCCAAACTATTATACTGCTTTAAATTTTGTGGTAAATATTATTTAAAGATGTAAGAAAAGGCACGATTATTATTAGATAGATAAAATAGTTTGATACAAGTGAAGAGGAAAACATCAATATAATTCAAAATATAAAGAGATAGTATTTATTATAACTTTAAAAATCAAAATAAAATTGATGAAGATAGTACATATATTATGATACCCTAACTATGTATATATATTTTTCTGGTATTAATTAACAGCAATGGCATACTCCTCCTCTTCCTGGAATGCAAACCCAACAGCAATCAGCACTGCAATAAGGATCGGAAGATTTCTTGCATCTGTCTAAACATCCGTTGCACGCAGGAGTTGTAGCAAGATCAACACCTCTAGCTTCCAAGAAAGGCAGATTTGGCAAGGCAATTGTCATTTCGAAGGAAATCAAGAGCAAGAGCAATAAGATAAATTTGTGCATTTTTGGCTTTGGTTGGCTTGTAGTGAGAATAAACGTGGAAGAAGTATGGGAAGTAGGCAGATCAAATGGAATGGAAAGGCAAATGGGCAGCTGGTGAACAAACCAAATGACTTTAAAGACAAAAGAAAGGGGATGCTGTTTACCGATGTTCAATTAGTCCATTATAAAGCTTTTTTTAAAATATATTAATATATATAGATATTAGTTTCTGAGAAGGATAATATACCGAGTTAACCAGATCAAAAGTAAGACGGCTTTACTATGAGTAAACTGTCATTTTTGTGACCTGGTACGATGCGGAGTGAAGCTAAAAGACCTTATGAAGTTTGACAAAAAGAAATAGGGGACATTTTTTTTTCCTTCATAGAAAGGGTGCGAATAAAAGAGAAACGTTGTACTAGATATAATATGACTTGTATATATTTATATATATATATATTTCAAAAATAAGAATAATTAGGTGAAAATATTTTATGCTACAGTATAAATGAATCTTGGAGAGCTTGACTTTCTCATGGTCTGTAAGACAATCTGTCGCTGAGTGAAAACATAACAGAAATACCACAATTCGCTAACATATTCTCTGTATACGTATGACTTCTTATCTTATACTACCCTTATTAATACCATATTTTCTATTGTAGTACATTGTGTTTACATATGTATTTATACGCATATTAAAGTAACGGTGATCAAAAGCTTTAAAAAAATAGAAACCATTTACAATAAAACATGGATTCAAGGCGCACAGAGCTATATAGCTAGTTACTCGGACAATCAATAGTTAAATCAACTTTCTCATGCCAGTAAATATGAACAAGTCATGTAAACCAATTACTTCCATCAGCTCTTGTGTAATTAGTCACAGAACATTCACCAGTTGATTGATTTCCCGTGGTTCTTGGTTTGCTTTCTGGTTTATTATGTGTTTATTAAAAAGAATATAATATTTTTAGATTCAAGATCCAGTTATACAATTGTATATTTTAAACTACTTTTATATATATATTTGCTACTATTCAAACTTGGCGACCCTCTTCAGAAAGTATTTGAAACAGTTTGAAGATATTGTAGCTTATTTTGATATACTATTTCTCTCGAATATCGGATTATGGTTGGTTGATTGTGCTGGGTACTAGATCTTCTATATGGTACCTTTCTGTGTGTAAATGTATATTTATATTTATATATTGTAAAGGTTGGGTAAGAAAAGGCAAAAAAAAAATTCTTAAATAGATGATCACAAAGACGGGTCTCACTTGGAAGAAAAATATGCTATAAAATCATGGGGGGGGGGGGGCATTTGAATTTTATGTTACTTATGAAATATATTGATCTACCATTGACCAAAAGCCATTTTTTTGTTGTGAATCGCAAAAGACTCTTTTTTAAAAAAATATAAATATAGTAAATAAAAGCCTACTGCGATACAAGTCAGTAATTAAATAATAGCTACTTTCTTTTTTAAAAAAAAAGGTTATTGAAATAAAGGAAAAACATAAATGAGATAAAAACATAATTTTAAATATATGCTTAAAGTCCTCGAATCAAAAAGTAGTCTTATAATTTAAAGTGTTACAATAAAAATACTTAAAATCCAAGATGGCATCGTCCACCCCGCCTCTTCTATAGTTTTTTTCCTCGAATCTCAGCTTCCGACCGGAACTTTATCTGAAAAATAAATATTCTTTATACAATTCAAAACTTTGGTATAGAGCGCTTTGCACCAGGCTTTCTTGTAGCACCAGCTTGCATCAAGTTATTCCCACCACGCACTCATCATTTTTTGTCCCATTTGTTGCGAAGTTTCTGGTAGTGTACTCACTTCCTGTTTCTCTACCTAAAAAAAAGCATAGCACCTGGCTTAAAGTATGGCAAAGATTCTTTGAACACATTTTTAAATTTCTGAATTTAACCCAGAGTATCTATGTACTGGTTTTTCGAATTAGATCAACATCTCAACTCTCTCCATACTGACACATGGTGGGTTGGTTATGTGATGAAAATGTCCAACTCGGTGACAAGAAAATGAATACGGGTAGAAAGACAATTTTATTAAGAAACAAATAAAAAGAGCTATTTAACTACTTCGAACCATTTCTACAGCTACGTTACTAATTCGAAGTTCATTGCGATGAGCGATACAAGAAACACCGGTGGATAAGATCCACCGTGTAAATACCATGTTGTGGCCTGCATTATGTTGGCCAACTGGGAATGTCATTGGAGAAAAATCTTTGACGATATCACATTCTCTTCCATTGTTTCCACAGCCCCGGTTATTAGGCTAATCAAAGTCTTTCAGTGTGAATTGGAAGACTAGTCCGCTCTCTCGTTTAAACGTACTATCTTATCTGTCTCTTTCTCATTATAATTCATTTTCCTGCCACCATGCTTATAGTTTGTCTACACACTTAAAGCTTAACTGTGTAGTCACTCCCCCCGCTATCTAAGCATTTAAAATGTGAGATATTGCATTTCCACTTACAAAAGAATAGGTAATATAAATTGGAATTGAAACATATTTTCTATGTTTTTGTCATTAATAAAATCCCATGTATATTTTATTGCATTTTATTCGTTGTACCGTAGCTTTTTAATAGTATATTTCTATAGGCCTTTCTAAATAGAAGACTGCATTTTAATATTGTACTTTTATCATTTCTTTTTAAAAAAAAATAAACTAGGTTAGTTTTAAGCAATAATTTCTTTTATTTTGTCTCTGCTTTGCTTTATCTTATTCTCAAATTATATTAACAAGATTTTATATATAAAAGATACATATACTGCAAAAGTCAATCGATTTAAGAATTAAGTATAATTCTAACAGTGAGCTTTTATCTTTAAGAAGAAGAAAGCCCTCATTTTATTTTTTATTTTTTGTGCTGTGATGTTAATATATATATATATATTGTTGTCTATAAGATTATAGTATTGTCATTATTTCTTTTTCATTTTATATTTCTTTAATTTATTATAAATAGCTTGTTAAATTGTTATTATTTTTAATAAATTAAAGCTACTTTTAATGAAATGATCTAGCTTATTTATTCTTTGATCAAAATGTCTAAAAACACTTACAGTTCAGCTAAAGATGATATAAAGTATTTAATAAAGGCTAAATATCTTATAAAATTTCTTTTCTTATTATTTCAGATTGCAATTGACTATCTATTTTATACTGTTATAAAAAAACAAAGGAATTTATGAGAACTTGTCTTTGTAGTGTTCCAGACACAAGGTTGTCATATTTAATATATAAAAGAGCATATTTATATTATTAAAGCCAAGTAGCTATTATCTTATCAATATATACATGCGATAAATTAATCTGAATAAAATCTCATTACAGTCAGTGCTATATAAATTATATTACAGGGAGTATCAAGTTAATATTACAAGAGCATTCACAGCAGTTTTTGTAAATTTAGATTTATTTGATCCACAGTAGTTTTTCTAAATAAATAATTTAATTATTTTTCTAGAAAATTATTTAACAGGTGTCTAAATTCAGCGCTTCACAAAAACAATCGAGCAATAGAAAGATATGATTTCAGGTTTAGATAAACTACTGTGAATGCTTTAAATTATCTCATCTTGAGGTATTCGGCATTGATTTTGGGATAGTATCTCAATAATGAGAAAAGTAGATACTGCGAGTGTTATTTATTAAAGAGACAAAAATAATATTGTTTATGTGTTACTATTAAAATCCCTGTTGTGTAATGGTTGGTTTACACTGTATGAGAGTGTAGTATACGTGTGCATGGTGTATAACAGCTTCAGAGATTATTAACTTGCCAGGTTTATTAGCAAGAAGGAACTTGTGTTTGGTTGTAGAGTCTGCTATTTACTCAATTGTGTTGGGTATATCATAATAGTGACAAAAGTATTCGCAGTACCTGTACTGATTCTGGACTGATTAATAATATTCAATATGATTTATATATGTTATATTTTTTAAAAAGAAAGAAAAACAAAGTGCAGACGAGAAGTATGGTGAGACTTTGTTTATTGATGAAAAGAGAGATTATTCTCTATTGCTATTTGCTATGTGAGTTTATATAGACATTGCGTGCGTATTTGAGATAATGATATGAGTATATCATGTGATGTCTGTTTTTCTTATATCATAGATAATATATTGTTAAGTTGTTACCCACGCTCTTGTTCGAGTGATTAGTGATGTTGACTAAGGTGTATGACCTTGTTATTGGTATATTCTTTATTTAATGATAGTGTGAGAAATAATGTATAATTGATACTGGTCGCTTATTCAATAGGTCTTTATCTTATTGTCTGTGTACTCTATTTGAATCTACGATTATGTTGGATACAACAGTATATATATAAATATGCTTAAGTCATTAACAAAAAAGAAAAGGGAAACACATTGTAATTATAAGAAAAGTTTATAAAAGGATGTTTTAAAAGCAAGGCAAGCAGAAAACATAGAAAAATTAGGTAACCTATATCCCACCCATCTTATTTTAAGTATAAATCTAACTTGGTATATAATTTTTCTATTGTATATAAACCACTTAATTAAAATAATTTTTAGATGATAAGTACATACCATGAAAGTATTATATGTTCAGAATTAAAGAACCTTAATTGTCAGAGACTCTAAGCTGGTTTTTGATGATGTCAAACCTTGTCAAGGATGTTACATAGCTTAGAGCTTTAAGCTTTATTGTGTCCCTTATTTCATAAATATAAAGATTTATAAACCTGGCTATAGGAATGTGCTACTTTGAAAAGAACGTTTCTTCTTATCTTCTTTTCTTTTCTCTCTCTTTTATTCATATATTTTTGAAAGTTCTATTCAAGAAAAGCATAGAGTCGTTGCTTTCAGTATGCTGGTATCAGAATTACTTGTCAAAATTATGCTATCTATTAGATAATTTCTTGAACCCAAGAATATAATTTAGTGCTGTCTTATTTGCAAGGGCTGACTTCTAGATTTCCAGAAATCTCTTTATGAAAAAATTGTGATATACATACCACTATTGAGTGAAGAACCGACTCTACAACCAAACACTAGTTCATTCTTGCTAATGAATCTGGCAAGTTAACAATCTCCAAAACTGTTACATATTAGACACATGTACATTTCACATTCATACAGTGTGAGCCAATCATTACATTACAGATGTTGTGGGGAGAAAATAAAGCAAAATACAATATAGACAAAAGAATTCGTGAGAACTTGTGTAGGTTGTTTATTTCAAAAGAAAAGCAAAGAATAATAAAATTCGATTGTTTTTCTACACAGAACTATCTACTGATATTTATATGTTTTTCTAATTTGTAATTCAGTGTGTGCTTAAGTAATCTTTATCACGATGAGTCATCTTCCAGGAGTATTGTTCTTCTGGAAAGATTCGGAAAGACCAATTGATATGATACTTCTCCAGTCAGATCAGTCTGAGAGTTTTGGTAAAGAAGAGCATTTATGCTATTGGTAATATTTTACTATTCTGACCCAGATACTTAGGTAATGTTTCATAATATTAAATAGTTGTAGTTGTAGTCTCTCAATTAAGTATTTGTATAATAAAAGAAATATGTAGATGAAATATAATGATGCCATATATATAATGTATATGTATTTGTATATCTCATGTCATGGTAATAATAATAAATCATCAGTTATGTGTATGATGATCTGTGTATTAGCTAATATCATAAAGGCAGATCCGTTTGACTGGAATAGCTGAGGATATTATTTTATCCTTCAGTCTTACTCTCAGATTCAGCAGTAATCAATACTCATTTACAATAACAGAGATTTTAATAGTAACAGATATAAACAATACTATTTGATCTCTTTAATAAATAATATTTTCACAGTATCTACATTATTATTATTGTGATACTAATTCATAAACAATTCCAAATACCTTAACAATAATTCTTGACAATAAAATTGCTATTGATAAGCTAAACAATCTAACATATTTGACAAGTAAACTTCTTCAACTATATGACTATAATACTTAAATATTCGAAATTGGTAGATATATTTTTCTGGATAATAAGAGGCTTTATACTTTACAGAAATGTCATCCAAATATACAAAATTTTAGATAAGATGATACTTAACTTAGACTATTTTCTAATCTAAATAATATCTGTGAATAGAGTCTATGGATAGAATCTATTGTAGATCTTGATATATTGTTTAAATTACATATATAGTGTGATATTTCAAGTACAAAACAATAGTGTTGTAGTGGTTGAAGTTGAAGAAGTTTTTAAGAGGAAGAATTGAAGATTTGAGATTAGGAACGAAGATTTGTGAGAACTTGTGTAGGTTTTGTTTATTTAGAAAAGATTTTGTATCAAAGTTTGACAAGGTTCCTACACTGAACTACTACTGCTATTTATATTATTTTGGATCAGAAAAATTATATGACTGGGGTCAGGTAATCGATCCTATCTGAGCCTTAATCAGAGCAATGTGATCTTGGGATAATTAATGTATGATTAATTATATAAATATGTGTAGTCCCAATAAAGTATTGACATCGAAAGTAAATGTGTTTATGAGTTATAATTATACTTATAATAATCCGCTGATGTATCACATATTATGGTAATATCATCATATGAAATATAATCACTATCATGCATGCTAAACCTGTGTGTTAAATAATAAAGTAATCGGTAGACACCTTTGACTGGAATAGCTGAGGTCTTATATTATTTTCTTCAGACTTATTCTCAATTACAGCAGTAGTCAATACTCATTTACAACAATTAGTAAGAAGAAACTAGTGTTTGATTTTGGGATCTGTTGTTTATTTAATTGTAGTGTGTACACTACAGTATGTATATTATATTTAAAAAAGTAAAGTATAATAAGAAGAACAGATTAAATTCTCTTATAAAAAGATATCTTTTATTTATGAATAAAAGACAACTGGTATACAGTCTCAAAGTATTTCTATACATTTTTATTTTCAAATATCATTATTTTCTATTGTTTTGTATCTGAAATACTATAGTACAACTGTTATTTTTTTATAAAGACAGAGTGTTGTATCCAATATAATTGTGGATTCAAATAAAGCGCACAGATAATAAGACAAAAACATATTGAATAAGCGACCAGTATCAATTATACATTATTTTTCGCACTATCATTAAATAAATAATATACCAATAACAAGATCACATACCTTAGTCAACATCACTAATCACTCAAACAAGAGTGTAGGTAATAACTTAATAATATATTATCTATAATATAAGAAAACAAACATCACATGATATACTCATATCATTATCCTAAATACACATGCAATGTCTATATAAACTCACATAGCAAATAGCAATAGAAGATGATCTCTCTTTTTATCAATAAACAAAGTCTCACCATACTTCTCATCTGCACTTTGTTTTTCTTTCTTTTTTAAGAATATAACACAGTCTTAAAATTTCTTAAAAGTGAAAATCATTAGGATAAAACGTTATGTTGTTTTATTTATTTATAAATTGACTGGCTTTCAGCATTTCCAAGTTGTCCGAGTGGTCTAAGGAGTCTGACTTAAGCTCAGATCCTCGAGAGAGGGCGAGGGTTCAAACCCCTCACTTGGAATCTTTTTACCTATGTCGGACATTATTGTCGTTTTCGATCTGGGTTGTTCTTCCAATGCTATAACACAGCCAAAATTGGTCAAACCCACTGGGAATCGTAAACGAAGATAAAAGAATAAAAAGAGGATAGAAAGATAGATAACTTTTATTGAATGAAATAACGCCCTCTTTTATATCTTTTCTAAACCTACTCAGCCATTATAAATGTCTGTTTCGGTTTCTATTCTACTTTTGTTAAGCTATGTGCTTTCTAATTCTTTTGTGAGCAAAAGGAAATCACTTTGGTCGTCGTTCTCAAAAGAGAATTCTGTGTAATCGTCATCCTAATTGGCTAACAAGAATTCGGGCACGACATTATTTTGATGAATCCGTAAAATCTGAAGATGGTTAACCGCAGTACCTCGTTATGCGCAGTAACATCTTCCTGAGCATTAACCGCAGTATAATGGCTCTTCTTTTATTTAAATATAATATAATAACTACTGCGGATAATGCACGGTATTAGTCTAGAAAACTATATAAGACAATTAAATTCATATCAATAAAAAGTATCCTTTATCCTCTCTTTGATTTTACGTATACTCCTTGATCCCCAGTGGGTTTGACCTTTTGACTTTGTTATAGTAAAAGGAAGACCAACCCAGATCGGGAACGACATTTCTACATTTTATATTAATTTTTGGTTGGTCTACGTTTCTGGCAGCGTTGGCACTTCGATAATCGTTTTAATCATGATCATTCTCTTTTTACATATATATATAATTATGCAACACTTAACAATCTTCATTTTTTGTTAATTCATACCATCGTATGATGCTAGATGTATGTAGACCACCGTACAGAAAGTAATTATTATAAACATTACTAGAATTTACTTTTGTGCAATTATATCACAAATATTCCAAAATTATAAAGATAAAAAGATAGAGCCAACAGCCTTCTTCATAATATTATCGACACGATACCATACACTTGCACATTAATTAAACTTAAGGAACATTATTTTTGGATGAAAAGGCAATGCCATAAAAGATATTTTATTTATGAACATTAGCAGTCTCGCCATCACAAGTGATGAGCTTTAGATCCTAGTAAACGCTTTAAGCGATGGTGACCTCAACCTCAACTCCGGGTTCGATGGAGATGGAGGTGATCTGCTTAACAATCTCGGAGGGAGAGTGCAAGTCGATCAAACGCTTGTGGATTCTCATCTCGAAACGGTCAAAGGTCTCGGAACCGTTACCGCAAGGAGACTTACGGGTGGTGATACGGAGAACCTTGGTGGGGAGACGGACGGGACCCTTCACCTTGAGCTGCTTGTCCTTGGCACGCTGGATAAGATCAGCAGAGACTACATTTTCACAAGGTATTTTTTTTTATTAATGAATTGAATAAATTGAGCTTTTAATCTTTTCATACATACCCTTTTCCAAGTTCTTGACATTGCGGGAGGTCAAGGTGATGCGGATACGATGGATCTTGGGCTGGGCCTGTTCCTCGAGACCGGCCTTTTCAGTGGAGTTCTTAGCGACGTAAGACATTTTCAGGTTTAATATCTCTAAATAAGTTGGTAGAATTTGAAGAGGGATGAGTAAATATGTGTAATGCCATGGTGATCGACAATCAATGACAACGTACCAGCGGTGACTAAGTCAAGTTGTAAGAGAGAAGAAAGAGTAAAAAATGCCCAAAACACCTTTTTGTTGTTTTTTCTTTGACGGTTCTTCAAAGCCAAATACAAGCCACTTAATGTACAAATGCAGGACTCCGCTTGATCAGAGCAATTGCAGTTATCAAAAAGAGTTGGATTTGATATTCATGATTTTCAAAGATGAAACATATAAATACTTGAACACATTCTTAGAGGACTATGTTTATTTCAAACTATCTAATAAACAAATAAATACACACATACAAACAGAGGCACAAACATAAATATGTATATGTATCAATTAATTCTTTTTTTTTAATAATCCAAATAAAATAAAGAAGATCATAAATAGAGATCAAAATTACTAAATGAAGGACGTATATAGATAATAAATATAAGGACAACACAAACAAGAATAATGTGCTTATCTATTCCATGTGAATTCCAGCTTTTTATACATGTGCTTTTCTTTTTTTTAAAAGACTTTCTCTAGACAACGTTTCTCAAACTACTTTTACGACCCCACACAAAATCATCCCCACGCTCATCCCGATATCGACGGCTTTTCAGGGGGCGTGTCAGCTTCTCTTGTCGAATCATACTAAGCTCTGCAGCAAGCATGCGAAGCTCATCCGGATTTGCCCGTGTCTCTCTCACATGGACATGCAACATACTCCAAGGTGTTCTCTTTTGAATAGCAGCAGGCGTGTGGCATTGGTTTCTTTGGTTTCCATTTACTTCAGAGACATAGTGTAAAAAGCACCAGTCTTCACTCGCGTTATTCGATCGTCGAGATAGAATCATAGCGCTAGTTGTCGACACAGAACCTGTGGTTGATGAGGATTTGACAGCTACCGGGAATGTACAGATATGCTTGGGTAACAGAGATGATTTGCGGGGAATGGTAGGTAGGCACGGATCCAATACATCTTTACAGTGTATCAGTGAATTATGACCAGAGCTTTCTGGACCTATAAGTATCTTTGTGGACGCAGTACAAGACTTTTTCCAAATGATCTTCATTGATTTGTTAAGAGTACTTGTATCTGTTAACGATTTCAGAGCTGCCTTTGGATGCTCGACATAGAATAGTAAGCCAAAGCCAGAATCATGTATTTTTGAGGAGCAAAAACTATCTAAAAAACCGGGGGTTTGTAAACTCTGGTTCTCTTTCTCTTTAAAAGATAGAGAAGATACATAGAAAGACCGGTTGTCGTGTATAAAGCCAGGTAAAGACCACAAGAGATGAATCATAAGTCCAACGAAAAAAATAAACAAGAGACCTCAGCTAGAAATGTCTAACGCTTCCTTTTTATAATCAGTTCATAGATAAGGCTCGATTTCTTTTTTATCTTTCTGTCTGCTTAATTTGCCAATTTTTTTTTCTTAAGCACGGGGAGCGCCATACACAAACAGATAAGATGCAGGTTAATGATTTGCCACGCGGGAAACGGTGATCTCACGTGACACAAAATAGTGCTAATGAGAGGACAATGGCAGTGCTTTCACATTTACGCTTTTACCAGCCCGCACCACTCCTCACTTAACGTATGTGGCAATGTTTTTCTGTATTTCCGTATTATTATTATTTGCTTTCAAGAAAATTATTGTGCTTGAAAGAGTCCTCTAATAGATATCTCTATTTCCCTGGATCTGCTAGATATGTCTAGCTACGATGCACAATCGTCGTCCTCTATGCAACCCGATTCTCCAGACGATGCGTCTCCTCCAACTAGTAAATACAGCAGCACACCGGTGATTGAGTTAGTAGACGTACATGGAAGAATAACCCTGGACAATGTCTACCGGAATGGACTCCATTCTCTCCGGCAACTGAAAATACGCAATTTATCAGAATGTCCTGTTCTTGTGAAGATGCGTTCTAATCTACGCAATCAGATCGCTTTTCAGCTCAAAAACGAAAATATTGCAGACTTTTCAGAATCAGATCTCCAAGGGATTGCCACAAATACGGTCGATTGGTCTCGAGCTAAGCTTTCTGACGCCTGCCATTTTAACCAGCTCTTTAATTATGTCAAGCACATAGACCAGTTAGAACTTGGTCCTTTCTCTTCCCACACATTCATTCTTGCATTTTTACCAGAAGCAAACCCTTCACACACAGGAGCACGAGAAGAAGAGGCCGATAGCTCTGGACATGACACTGGCTACGGCCACGAAGCAGCAGAAGACGAAGATTCATACGAGCAATTTAATGTAACAGGCAGTCTCTTCTTCTTTGGCTACCGGCTTCCTGATTACAACAGCACCGACATAACTGCACGCATTGATACTCAACAAGACAACCTAATAACTACAGCAATGGCTGACTACCAGCTGTCGATCAAGTTCAGGGCAAGTGTGTGCCAGTCTGTACTTTGGACAGATGTGGCAGAAACTGGTATAAATTTCGAAGACTGCATGCTCGGAGAGACATATTACAAGGATATTGTTATTCAGAACAAGAGTGAAATCGAGCTCTATTGGCTACTGAATACTGTTGACCTATCGAATCTTAACCAAGAAGGATGGCTATATTTCTCAGATGCAGATACAAACCAACCCCTTGTCAATTGTCCAATTCAGAGCTACTCAAACAAACGCATCCGTTTAGCATTTATGCCAAAAGAAGTCGGGGAATTCAATTATGACTTGCAGTTAGAGAACGCAAACGATTCTAGAAACGTAGTTCAGACAAAGATACATGCCACAGTACGCTCCGTAATGCACAAAGAGTCTCTAACTGTCAGTAGCGGCACACTATTAGACTTTGGCGACTGTATTTCAGGGCAATGGGCAGTTCAACAGATCGTATTGAATAATGTGAGCGAATCATTAGTCGAGGTGCGATTTCTACCCGAAGGTGCCGAGATCATGTTTGATATTAAGTCTACATTGGACCCATCAGAAGATAATCAAAACAACCTTGCATCATCGGCAACCGAAACTTCAGACATGAAGATGAAACGCTTAGGACGGAACTATGACAGGGACAGTAGCACCAGAAGTATATACACTACTCCCACGGCAACTGTAGCTAGCGCAAGCGAAATTTCAGGACCAAACAGCGAAGTCAGCTCACGCTCCTCCTCGCCTACTCCTTCTATGCAGGGAATGTATGCAAATGACCGAGAGGGATCGAGTTCACCAGTATCCAGAGATCTCGCCCCGAATTCTAGGTCGCACACACCGCCAATGCGTTCCTCTACAATAGATACCGTAACCAGCACAGGTGACGAGTCTGACGTCGATATGGGGTTGCAACTTATGGGATCGCATAATATGTTTACAAACACAAATTATGACCTACCTGCACCTGCGCTGAGCAGTGCAGAGAGCTATACAAGGATAGAGGATCTTTTGTTAAAGCCAGGTCATGAAAGAGTCATTCAAGTATCATATAGACCTCAGAAAGACTCTTCTATCAATGATTTCAACGCAGGACAGTTAATTCGACGAAACTTTCGTATCGCACTTGAGTATGGTACCTACAGAAGCTCAGAGCCAAAAGAAAGGAAGGCGATTCAGTGTAAAGCAAGAACATGTACTTCTTTTGTCGAAGTTATCCCAAAAGAAATCAACTTTGGAGATACTGATGTGGGAACACTCAAATCACTTCCTATCAATATCTTTAACCGCTCAGATATTATGGCGCGTGTCGAGCTACAATTTACTTCCAAAGTGCTCAATTGTTTGCGAGGCGAAATCACAATACCACCACGTAACTATGTTGAGTTGAAATTGGATTTATACCCACGAAAGGTGAACCCTGAGTACCGAAAACAAATCACGTTGGTGAACTACTTGAATAGTGACAATGATCAGATTATCGAAGTTCAGAGTACAAATATTGACAAAAATCGAGTAACGTTTCATTCACTGTTCTATCGTATCCTTACGGCGACCGGTGCCAACTTCTTAGATTTTGGGTCGATTGCACTCAACACTCCATCTATTAGAACATTTACAATTGAGAATATCCGTGACAAACTACTTACTCTTGAGATTTCATCTTCAATGCCAGACGATATTATGGTCTACACTAAGAGGAAGCGGATTGGAAATAGTCTTGTAAAAAAGCCGATTACTAAACCCCTGATAAATACTGTATTAAAGAGTAATACTAAGCAGCAGCACGCCGTAAAACCGGGAGCCTCAGCTGTGGTTGGAACGCGTCATACTGCGGACACCAAGAAGGACACTCTTTTGATGCGTCGTGTCCGTCCTTCACACCAAATTCGCGCTGATCACGCTCTTGCCGCAACGGCATATCTCGACCTGGCCACATCTCCTTTACTTCACACACTTCACGCCCGTCGGAAATGGGTGGTCCATTCGCATGTCGAAAAAGCCAAGATTTCCCAGGAGACACATGGAATGCGTCACAAGGCATATCGTATTTCGCGCATTAGTTCTGAGAGTGAGGGAGGCACAAACAAGCCGTTACAAGGAGGGTACACAGGCCAAAATACAACGGATACCGCAAATTTAAAGAACAAGCCTAGTCCAATTAAGCATGTTGATTCTTTTGAGACCATACACGAAAAAACCAAGAAGCCGATGGGTATAACTGCAGCAAGGTACAAATCGAGGAAGAATCTAGATTGGTCTGATATAGCAGGCAAATCTCGTGTCCCATTTGAAGATCTTATCTCTGTACTTGAGCATGGCTCCAAGGCCACCCCACCCTTATTTCCAAAACAATCAGCAGAGGAACAATTCGTGCGTCATCAGCTGGCTTGGAGACGAGAACTAGACAGATTGATAGAGAAGGGTGATCTCGTACCTGCGATGCTAGTCCAGGTTGAGCCACAGGGCGAGGAAGAAGTTGTGATCGTATTTACGCCAAAGGGTAATACGAAACCTCACGTACATACAGCGCCTAAAAAACAAGATGGCCGAATATTCTTACGACTGATTGATTTTGACCGAAACATGGAGCAAACCGAGTTTGAGAACTTGATGGATCTTGACAACTCTCTTATTCCTGTACGTGAGGTGATTGTACGTGCTCAGCTCTGTCGATCAGTTATGGACTTGGGTCAAAAGAATATCAACTTTGGTATTGTAGAGCGGAATGAAAGACATGCAAAGTCTATTGTACTTCACAACAGAAGTGAAACCCCATTACTTTATGCTATTCGTAAATCCGGTTCAATTGCCTCTGGTGACATTGAGCTGGGAGTTGGACGATATGGTGTAGTACGAGCGTTTGGCAAGCGTGAAATTGAGTTTGTTTTCGAGCCTACCCTGCCTGGCACGTTTTTAGAACGATTGGTAGTAGAGAACATATGTGACCGGACCAATAATCAAGTTCTTTCACTGAAAGCAATGGTTCGTAAACCATCCACGTTCTTCATCAAGTCAATGGAATTGGCCTTTGGCCCCTGCTTAGCCGACCAAGGCTGTCAGCGAATTGAAACAATCGTTTTGACCAATACTAACAAGCAGTCGAGATTATTTGAAGTACGAGTGGATCCTAATGAGGTTATTTTTGGCCCTTATTTCGGCGAATTTGACTTTGTGGTTGAAGATGACGACGCCAACACAATTTCGAAAGAAGCCGAAGAAGAAATTGAGAATCTAGAGCAGAAACTTAAAATTGCACGTCGCAAGAAACAGGTTGACAAAGTGAAGAAGTACATCAAAAAACTGGCCAAGTTAAAAAATATCGATGTTTTGGATACAGATGAAACCGCAAGTGAAGATACGACAGATGTCACAGACTTCCCGGAGCCAAAATCAGCCATCGAAAAACCAGAGACTGAAGAAGCTTCTACATCAGTAGCAACCAAGGAAAGTGCCATCATATTTAAAAAGACATCCGAAAGTGTAGTCTTCCCACTTGACTCCCACGCCACAAAGACCATTTCCGTTCGATTCAAGGCCGTGACACGACCTTTTCAACCAGAATATACATTACTTGAAGAAGAAGAAACCGCGAAATTGCCTATTCGAGGCCGTATTTTAGCTCACGAATATAAAAATACCGATGTTTGCAAGAGCATTGTCTACACTGCCACAGTCTGTGCTGACCAGGCATCATACACAGATGCACTGGCAGCAGATACAATGAGCAACACCACAACAGTTCCAACAACAGCCCAAGAAGATTCTTCAACTGCGTTTAATGAAGATAAGCATGGTGTAACTACCAACAATTCCACCAAAGATACCCTGTCGAGGGACACAAGCAAACCCGAGACCCTTATTCTTGAGCGCAATTTCTTTGATGGAGGTAAAATCGAAGTTGACCAGAGATCAACATTCTATGTCAAGGTGTCAAACACTTCGGACGAGCCATTGGAATACAAACTTGTCATCGGAAACAAAGAAAAGAAGTTCTTCAAGACAGAAACACCCACACCTTTGGCACCTCACGAAACTCGCAAGGTTATGTTCGAAATCTTACCGACCACGGTCGGAAAACGTCTTTATAAATTCTCGCTCCGAAACCGCCAAACGGGAAGCATCCAATACTTTACACTCCAATGTCTTGTACACCACCGACGTTATCTTTCATTCCCTTCATTGTTGGAAGATACACAAGATGTCCTGGACCTCGGCTACTCGTATGTAGATCCTGGAAGCAAATACTCACAAGTCACGCCTCTTCTCGTAAAGAACATATCAGACCAGGACCTATACATCACTTGTCAGAGTAACCTGTCTCATCAGGTTCTGATATTTATGGACGAAACAGGCGAGCGTGGACTTGTGGAGCAGATGCCTTTCAAGCGAGATAGTATGACTACAATCTGGGTCGCTGTTCAACCAAATTTACTGACAGGGTATCTGGGAAGTACCGCAAACGAATGTCGTGAGTTAGTAGGTGGTATCAAGTTCTCAATCTTTACACAAGACAACAATGCACCCGAAGAGAACGACGAGTCAGAATTACTGTTGATGCTAAACCAGACCGTCAAGTTTACTTCCATTATCGGCCAGTCGCATTTAGAGATATCTGACCGTATCATTAATCTTGGTTACTCGGATCTATTGAACGAGGAGTTCTATGGGGCGTTCACAATCAAGAACAAGTCTGGTCAGCTTCCGCTGGACTATGAAGTAGAATGTGCCAGCGGAAACGTAGTCCTGGATAGACGCGGCGGCACCCTGATGGGTTGGAAAGGATCAAAAACAAGACCATCTGACACTGGATACCTTGATGAAAAGCAACGTCGAACGTCTTATGCGGATGACACTACAATAGGCTCACTCGCACAGATTACCTTTCGCATATATACCCATTGTTACGGTCTGTTGAATGAGAAATTGATTGTGACCAACAAGCACAATAGTCAAGAGGTGTTTGAGATTGATATCCGTCTTTTCGTGGACAACAAGAAACTCGACGCCTGGTCACCAAACTTCGGAAAGCTTCTTCAGCACACTTCTGTTGATGAACTAGTCGACCACTCTGATCATCGCGAGGCACATCCTTTACCTGTCGTCAAATGGGAGAGTATCTATATCTGCCCATCTCCTCATCGATCAATGGAACACGGTGTATCGGTTCCTTTACTCCAGGTTATGGATCTCCCAGTTGAGGAAGGAAAGCGCTTTTACATGAGAGAGATCGAAGTTGCCAATGCATCCGGCTATCCCATGCAGCTTGTTGTTCTAAGTGATGTAGACATCACCGCCGGTTGGGTAGCTGACGAAGACAAGATTAGAGAGGTGTATGCACCTGCCCAGGGCGTATTCTTACAGCGCAGTGGGCAGCTTACGCTCCAACCTGGACAGCGTATGCGAGTCAGATTACAGTGCCCATCTGCCGAGAGACTGGACGAAGACGGTCGCTCGCTAGCGCTTCAAGGCAGAAGTGGATCACTCAAGGGTATGTTGCTTATATACGATCTGAGACAACAACTTGAGATGCTGGCTATGGAGATCGAGGCTCTTTTCTGTGTATCCTTGGCTGAATTGGAGGTGGATCGAATTGACCTTGGGAAGATCGGGCACACTACATCCTGGAAACCTACCAAATTCAAGTTTACTATCCGTAACGTAGCTGATGTACCGGTTATATACGATCTCGAAGCACCTGAATTCATTGACTTTATTCCACTGGACAAGAACGGAATGTCTCTTTCAGAGAAAAAACTCTACATTCCTTCTCGGAAGTCCCAAACGATTGAAGGTACAGTAGATCCTCGACGCATGCCCGATCAGACCTCTGGACAGAACAGATTTGATGTCCGGATTGCCAACCAACGGAACAACAGCAACACCATGGTCTTGCGTCTGAAAACGTTTATGACAGTATTTGAGCTGGAATTCGAGCGGCTGACGCACGGTGAACTGGTCCTACCTACTCTTCACCACCCATTTAGTGTTCAGAACGTACCGTGTGACAATTGGTTTACGATTCGCAACAAGACAGATGACGATATCCGCTTCGAGATTGGTGCCGACATGTCTCCTGACCTCGAGAGTTATGTCAAGGTTGATGTTGTTTCACGCTACACCAATTCGCCACTCAAGGGAAGCATAGCACTCAGTCCACAGGGCACTATCGAAGTGCGCGTGAGAGCTTCTCCAAACGAAACATCACGCCTACCTCGCGATCGACCTGATCTGACAGACCCTGCAGGTATCATATTGGCCAAGTTGTGGGTGACAACCAGACCAACTCAAGAAGATGATGAGATGGATGAAGACAGTAAGGTGCGCGAGGTGATTCCACTTCGGGCAGTATTGGTGGAAACTCCTACATTCTCCCTAAGTGAACGCCGCCTGGACTTCAAGTTAGACACATATTATAGAGAAAAGGAAGGCGATGGAGAAAGACAGGGGAGCAAGGATGAGTTAAAGATTGTCGAGGTCAAGGAGAAGTCCAAGGATGACCCACACTTACCACCACTGCCGCATGCCGAGTACCAATGTGTGCCATCCAGTTGCCCGCTTACTTTGGTCAACCATGCTTCCAAAACTCCTTTGCGGTTCAAGCTTACTCTGGAAGGACCGGCTGAATTCTTTGCTAATGATATCGTCAAGATCACTCCATTGGCCGAAGATGGAACGGGTATTGTTGAACCAGGTAGTACGTTGACACTTTCGGTGAGCATTGTCAATCCAAACAGCATCCCTGGCCAATTCAAACTTCATGTCGATGATCTTGATGCGCTGAGTGAAAGCAGGCAGACGGCCTCTATATTTGTAACTGAAATTGTTTGGGATCTATAACACCATTGGAACAACACACACACACACACATACACACATACACACATACATACATACACTCACAAACACACATACGCACCCACACACACACACACACACACCCACACACCCACACACCCAAACACACAAACGCACAAACGCACAAACGCACACAAACAAGCAAAGAGGATATCTATACCATTACCACCCAATCAACCCTTTCTAATTTTACAATATCCTATAAAGCCAAACAAGAGAAGCAAAAATAATAAAGATTTTTTTGTTTGTTTGCCAAACCCAAGCCTTAATATAAGTATTAAAATGAAATATAAAGATAAAGAAGTATCAGCTTTTATTATTGTTATTGTTATTGTTATTATTATTATACACCGAACGGAAGTGCAATGTTCATCAAGGGAAAAAAAAGAAGAATATAGACAAAAAAAAGCAATATCCATTTGATTTGCTCTCTAAGACGATTTGTATATTACTTTGTCGATTACTTTCTGGCAAAGGTAACCTTCATGACATGCTCGGGATCGAATGTATGGTTGGCCAATTCGGTCTTGACAATCGAAGCCTGCATCTCGTTTGTGTATTCGACGAAAGCAATACCCTTTTTGGTAGGGATCATACGAACTTCAATGAAACCAGGGAAGCGCTGGAAGAGCTCCACAAGCTGATTGTGTTCGATATCCTCGGGCAAGTTTTGCAAGAAGAGAATAGAGTTGGGAGGCAAGTATTCGTCGGGAATATGTTGTCCAGAAGAGAAGGTGTTGTTGCTGGGAGGAGGAACTTTTTTTGGTTTTTTGGTTTTTGGTTTTAAAGAATAATAATAAAAGTATTAAGCATCTAGTGGTAGTAGTATATATATATGTATACTGGTTGTTGAAAACTTACTGGATCCAGCAGGGGCAAATGTAGGCTTGTGAGATCCAGGTAATGGGAGATTTCTGACTTCCTCTATAAATACCAAATACACTCATGGATCAGTCCTTCTGTCACTAATACAATAGTCCCTTTTCCCTTTTGTTTTATTTTCTTCTTTTCTTACCCTTTCTCTCTAAGCGTCTCTTATAATGGTCAGGATAGTCTCCATCTGCTTTGGCATGAACATCCGATCGGTTGCGGGCATATTGAACAACCTACATATAATACACAACGCACCCCCATTTATAAACATGTGTACATCTATTTGACAGTATATATATATATATATATACTTACCAACGGCTTTCCATAGAGTGTAAAGTGCTGTAATTCCTTGATGGATTTTGTTGCACTTTCCTCATCAGGAAAAGCAACAAAAGCTTGACCACGCATACGAATGTTGCCATGAGCCACAACATCCAAAACCTCACCATATTGTTTAAACAAGGTACGAAGTGTGTTTTTCAAAACTAATTAATTAACAAAAAACAATTAAATATATAAAAGAGAAAAAGAAAATTGAGATATTTGGATCGTTATGATAATAATAATAATAATAATAATAATAATTACGCGATTAACTTTTTTTTTCTTTGTTAAATAAATTTACCATCGATCTTCACGTCTTCATTAAGATTGCTCACGTATACAGTTCTGCTAGGGACTTTGTTGAGAGGCTGCTTGTTTACTGGAATACCAGGAACAGATGCCTGCAATTGGGCTACAACAGGAACACTTGGGTTCAATGAACCTACAGGAGGACCAAAGTTTTGATGTCCTGGTGGACCGTGACCCATGGGTCCGCCACCTTGAGGTGGTCCACCTCCCATGGGTAACATAAAACCTGGAGGAGGATTTCCACCAGGTCCGAAATGATGAGGTCCTTGTCCAGATGGCATTTGAGACATGATGCTTAAATGTTTATATTTTTTATATTATTTCTTTAAAAAGAAAAAGAAAAGAAACGAAAAAAAAACTACATAATATATATGTGTGTGTGTGGTTAAGGTGTGCCACGTGTCACGTGATTTTTTTTTTCTCTTTTCACTTTTGGACTTTCAAGAATTAAGAAAATGTTCTGCACACACATACACAGAGAGAGACACACACAAAAAGTCTTAAATATTTGATTACAGAAACTTTCATAGTCCTTTCAATTGATTATACAAAACGCATTCCGATCCCACAATTTTTTTTTATTGAAAAAAAGAAAGAAAGAGGATCTTTCTGCTTGTATCAATTCATTTCTTTCTACTTCTTTACATATACATATATAACGAAGAATCCAACTCATCATGATGTACGCGTGATTCCTTAAATCTATATATATCTATATATATATCTATATATATTTATTAGAAATTACATAATTGAAATTTGTACATTCTACAAAAAAAAAAGAAAAAAAAAAAGATAGGATGGATTGGCTTTTATGCATTTACTTTTCTTTTCTTTTTTCTTTCTCTTTTATTCATTAAAGATAAGCTTATATACTGTAAACTTTGTGATAGATTCAACATTGACGATCTCGTCGTCCATTTTCCGTATGATAAAATCTATCCAGAACAATATCAATACATGTGCGATTTGAAGAAATCATTGGATGCTCAGGCAAGTTTAGTGTTTGCCAATGTGAACCTCCCATCCCATTGTCTTGCATAAAAAATATATATACAATTCCATTCGTCCTGAAAAAATAATTATGAAATAAATTTATATACATGTATGTATATAAATATAAATATATAAATATAATGTTGAGCAGGGTCATTGCTTACTTGAGATGCCTTCTGGCACAGGCAAGACCGTATCCCTCCTGTCATTGATTGTTGCCTACCAAATGGTGCGTAATGTGTAATGTGTAGTATTAGTAATAATCCTACGCATGTCTGTAGTGTACAAATTCTGTTCTTACAAATATTGAATCTATCAAACAATCTAATTTAATTTAACTTAATTTAATCAATCAATCGATCGATTGACAAGTATAATGATAATAGTAATAATAACGTTCTTTTCTCTCTCTCTCTCTCTCTTTTTCTTTATATATATATATATATTATTTTTACATTGTATAAATATCTATAATCATATATATATACTGGTGTGTGTGTGTATGTTTAAAGCAATACCCAGAAAATCATCGTAAATTGGTATATTGTTCACGTACTGTACCTGAAATCGAAAAGGCATTGGCGGAACTCAAGCACTTGATGGATTACAGAGAAAAGGAAGGATTGGTAGACGATTTCTTTGGATTGGGTCTGACAAGTCGAAAGAACCTGTGTCTTCATCCAGTCGTTTCCAAAGAAAAGAAAGGAAAGGCTGTGGATGCAAAATGTAGAAACATGACCGCAAGTTGGGTTCGTGCAAAGGCAGGAAAACTTGGAAAAGACCAGGGACCTTCGAACGCAATGGAAGTAGACACTGATGTCGAATTGTGCAGCTTTTATGAAGTAAGAGACATAGCCCAAAATAAAGTAAATAACAAATGTATTAACACTTGTTTTTCTTTGTAGCAATTGGAGTCTACAAAGGTACCAAAACCGATTCCCAATGGTGTCTACACTCTAGAGGATTTAAAAGAATATTGCGCAAAAATGAATTTTTGTCCATACTACCTTGCAAGGCGCGCAGTAAGTTTCTTTTCTCTCTTTTTTTAATTTTTTTTTCTATATTTTATAATTATTATTCTTCAAAATTATCATTACCATTACCATTATACATTATACATTATGTATATGTATATGTATATATGTGAATGTATTTATATCTTTGTCAGGGTGTGTGGGTGTGTGAAATGTGAAATATGTATTATGTATCATAATAATAACAATAATAAAACCACCTAAAAAAACTACCAAAAAACAAAAAAGATACCATTTGCCAATGTCGTGATATATTCCTACCATTACATGCTAGATCCAAAGGTAGCTGAATTGGTATCAAGAGAACTATCCAAGGATTGTGTGGTTGTATTTGATGAAGCACACAACATTGGTAAGCCAAAAATAATATATTTTTAGTAAACAGATAGATAGCTTAACAAAGTCTCACACTTTTCCTACCCTTCTTCTTCTTCTTTTTTGATTTTATTTAGACAATGTGTGCATTGAATCCCTCAGTCTTGACCTCACAAGACCCATGCTAGATGCAGGAGCAAGAAGTATTGGCATTTTGTCGGATAGGATTGATGAGTAAGAAAATAACATATCTTCAAAAAAAAGGGAGAGATGAACAAGAACAAAAAGGTTATGATGACTGATATTTTAATACTCGCATTATAGGATAAAAAGAACAGATGCTCAAAAATTGAAGAATGAGTATTCAAAACTAGTAGAAGGTTTGTTTTGTTTTGTTTTGAGCATACATTCATTTATTTATTTTATTTAATTTAATTTGAAATCAGGGTTAATCAATGCAAGTGCCGCACGGGATGAAGATACGTTCATGGCAAACCCTATATTACCAGACGATCTGTTAAAAGAAGCGATTCCGGGTAACATTAGAAGGGCAGAACACTTTGTGGCCTTTTTACGGCGTTTCATTGAATACCTTAAAGTGAGACATAGCCCTAAAGATAATAATAATAATTGATAATTAACTATTGTAATTAATAACTATAACATTTCCTCTGCTTCTTTCTAGACTCGTTTACGTGTAATGCATGTAATCGCTGAAACACCTGTTTCATTCTTACAACATTTGAAAGACGTTACTTACATTGAACGCAAGCCACTACAATTCTGTGCCGAACGACTCACAAGTCTGGTTAGAACTCTTGAATTGACAGATCTTGATCATTTCTCCAGTCTGCAGAAGATTGCAGCATTTGCCACCCTAGTAGCAACCTATGATAAAGGTATATCAACTTCACTTTTAAACAAGTAGCTCACTAAAGGTATTATGTGTGTATAGGCTTCCTATTAATTTTAGAGCCATTTGAAACCGAAACAGCCACGGTTCCAAATCCTGTCTTGCATTTCACGTAAGAAGGAGAATGTTATTTTCTTTCTTTCTTTATTTATTTATTTTGATTGAATGTAGATGTTTGGACGCATCTATAGCAATTAAACCCGTATTTGACCGGTTCAGTACTGTGGTTATTACTTCCGGAACCTTGTCCCCCTTGGACATGTACCCCAAGATGCTCAATTTTGAAGCAGTTGTCCAAGAAAGTTATACCATGACACTGAGCCGAAATTGTTTCCTTCCGATGGTAAATCATGCCAAGAATATTATTACTGTTATAGCAATAGCAATAAAAATAAAAATAAAAATATTAATAATATTAATATTTGATTTTTTTTTTAAAAAAAAACAAACAAAAAAAAACAGGTTATTACCCGTGGTTCTGATCAAGTGGCCGTAAGCTCCAAATTTGAGGTGCGCAATGATCCTGCTGTGGTTCGAAACTTTGGTCAAATTATGGTGGAATTTTCAAAGATCGTACCAGATGGAATTGTTTGCTTTTTTCCTAGTTATCTTTACATGGAGCAGATTGTATCCATGTGGAACGATATGGTAAGGTTCAATATTTTAGGATCATAAGCTTTTTTTTCTCTTCTAAATCTAATTCTATATATATATATTTGGTAGGGTATCCTTAATGAAGCGTGGAAACATAAGCTCATCTTTGTAGAAACACCCGACTCTGCTGAAACTAGTCTGGCATTGGCCAATTATAGAAAAGTAAGAAGGGGGAAAAATAATTGAATATATATACTCGTGAGATATAGATGATGTTGTATGGTTTAATGGTTTAATGCTTAATGCTTATTATCATTATTAGGCCTGTGATAATGGACGAGGTGCGATTCTCTTGTCTGTTGCACGAGGAAAAGTATCAGAGGGTATTGATTTCGATCACCATTATGGACGAGCTGTGCTTATGTTTGGTATCCCATACCAATACACAGAGTCTCGTATTTTAAAGGTTGGTTTTGAAAGATAAAACAATAGATTATGTGTATTGAACATTTCCTTTTTTTTTTGGTAGGCTCGCTTAGAATATCTGAGAGATAACCATCACATTAGAGAAAACGATTTCCTGACATTTGATGCTATGAGACATGCAGCACAGTGCGTCGGAAGAGTTTTGAGAGGAAAGACAGATTATGGTCTAATGGTGTTTGCAGACAAGGTATGTACTGTAAAGAAAGAATCAAACGATAGTTATGTTAATATTCTGTAAATTTCATTAGCGATTTGCACGAGCAGACAAGAGAGCAAAGCTGCCCAAATGGATTAACCAGTATGTAACAGATGCGTCTACCAATCTATCAACAGATATGGCACTTGTTATTGCCAAGAAGTTCTTGAGAACCATGGCTCAACCGTTCGAGACTACACAGAGTGGAGTTTCTTTGTGGACTCTAAAGGACATTGAGGCCAGACAGAAAAAGATTGCAAGTAATCCAAACTAAATCAAATTATATATATTCATTCTTTACACATTGTGATTTCTATTTGTGGTAGTATAATTCCAATAAATTCTTAATTGAAACAACAAAAAACAAAAATCACATAATTTTAATTCTGTCAAATTTAATTAATTAATTAAGAAATAAACAAATAAACAAACATAAATGCATGAGGTTATTTTATTTTATTTTATTTATTTGGTTGTAATTATTTTTGATAAAACAGGTTACTGAAATTCTTTATGGATATGTAATTATGCGCAGTACCTGTAATAAAACCCACATTAAGATATCATTTTTGAAATCTGCCTTGATATTAATTTTGTTTTTTGTTTTTTTTTGTCTTGCTTATTTGTTTTGTCTTGCTTGGTTGCTTGGTTACTTATTTGTTTATTTTGCTAGTCTTATTTAGATAACTAAATAACTAAAAATTCAATAGATCCTGATTATCTTTTTCTACACCAGGGCTCTTTTATGCTTCTTTTCTTGCATTCTTATTTAATCTTATTTTGTGTGGCAAAATGATAATACTATTTTATTTTATTTTTAATTTAAATAGCAACCCTATCTAAAATAGATACGATTATTATTACCATTATTATTTTTGGGGTACCTCTTTATTATATTATCTTATATTATATTATATTATATTATTTGGCGTAACCAGACAAAGTCAATCCGACTTCCGAGCCTTTTCTTTTATTATCATTTATTTAATTATTGGATTTTTTGGCTTAAAATCTCGTGTAGTATACTGTGTTATTAAACACAAAATGTATATTTGTGAAATTTTTAATTTATTAATTTTATTACAAAAAAAAACAAAAAACAAAGATAGAGAAAATAAGAATTGGACTACTTTATACATATTATTATTATCAATATTATCAATATTATTAGTGTTATTATTATTATTATTATTATTATTATTATTATTATTAGTATTAGTATTAATATTAGTATTAGTTAATTTTACTAAGCAAGCAAGTAAGTAAGTAAGTAAGTAAAGAATATATATATATATATATTTAAGGTTCTGTTGTTGATGTTGCTATCAAGAGGTCCAGGAAAACAAAAAACAAAAAAGTTTTTTTTTAAACAGATCTTCGACCAGGACTTGGGGGTGCGAATTGTCGATATCTTTCATTGTAGACTCCCCGAGGTATTCCATTAGGGACTTGGTGGAAAGGTTGATTATAGGCTTGGCCATCGATTTGCTCTAGGGCTTGAGCATACGTTTGAGGAATATATTGGCGATAGGGTTGACGAGGAATTTGGGAGAACACTTGGTCTGAACTTTGATAAAAGATCATAGGATAGGCTCGAAGGGAACTTTGATCATAAACGCGGGGAAGAGGTTGATCAAAGGGACGTTGAAGTGCCGGATGAGAGGTTTGGCCAGAGGTTTGGCCAGAGCTGGGACGAGGGCAGCGATTACATATACCGTGTGAGCTACGGCGTGAGCTACGGCGTGAGCTACGGTGAGAGCTACGGCGAGAGCTACAGTGTGAGCTACAGTGTGAGCAATGGGGAGAATTGGATCCAGAGTTGCGGGGAACGATCAAGGGATTGTCGGGACGAGACCTAGTTAAAGTCCTTAATCCTTCTAATGCAAAACGCATGTGCTCCGGACAGACGCAATATTGATAACTAGCACTGCAAAGATGAGACGCTATGCCGGCATGCAGAGAGTATCTCGCATAACGTCTGTAATCGCGTGAATCAGGATCCAGTTCATCGGTTCCGGGCTTACACATACTACGCATCTCTGGTGGGACCGGATAACGAATGGCGAAACTCTTGATAGTGTCATAGTGCACTCTATATTTTTCCTTGGTACACCCGCAGAGCATTGGTAGACAGCCGACATTGATCCATGGGTTGATTGCAAAATTAACACTCTCGGAGCAATTGAAGTCGAGGTTGTAGCCATAATGATAGGAATACGGAAAGGTGATCAAGAACTCGCCTTCGTGTTGAACGCACTTATTGACCGGGATACTGTGGTCTGCCAAGCGCCGAGGTGACATGACAGCGGCTCTGTGGCGTAAAAATGACTTGCATTTATCTTTCATTTCAGGAAATGTTTCTAAAGTACATTATTAGTAAAATATATAAAACATTTAAACATAATAATAATAATACTAAAACTTACTGCCCATAATAATCTCGAAGCTCATAAATCTGCCAGGAGGAATGGCATACCACTGCTTGGAGGCTCCAATATGAAGGTAATTGATAGAGTACAAATTCAAATGCTATTTTATAGATTTATTTTTTTATTAGTAAGTAATATATATATATATATGTATGTTTGTGTTGTACTTACTTCAAGATGCCAGGCAAAAGTTGACTTCCACATACCAAATGCGAGATGGGGTTCGGTGAGCGGTGGGATTGACACCTTTTTATCACGCAGGATACCATCAAGGTCATTGAGATTCCAACCTTTCGCATGTGCATTGAATAGAGCTATAGAATATAATATATTAGAAAAAATAAAATAAAATAAAATAAAATAAAATAAAATAAATATATTTGTTGTTGCTTACATTTGCTAGGACTCTTTCCACAGTATGGAGTCGTGTCTTTCAAACGATGCCAATAGTTTATCTCCATTTCCCTGTAGTATTCAGTGTTGTAATGACCTTTGGGCACGCTATTAAAATTATTATTATTATAATATATATATATATATATAAATGTGGATTAATAATACAAGAGTTAGTCAATCGCATTAAAAACAAAACAAAAAAGTTTTGTTCTGACGTTATTTTTATTTCATGACATACATATTGGATCCAAATGTACTTGGGAATTGGTTGCTGGGCTTATAGATTTAATATGCAAAATAAAGAGATTGATTCATAATGACGAGTGTATGAGTAAAATTGTTTGATGGAAGAGCAGTAAGAGTAATATGTTTGACATTTTTTTTTTTAATTTTTTTTTTTTAATTTTTTGCATGAATAAGACCTATTATTTGCTCGGAATTTGGTCTTACATTTTTCTCTCGATCTTCATTCGGGAGAATATTAGGCGGGCGATGTTCTTTCTCTTGACAAAGACTAAGCCATTCACCAAGAGTGTAGTCCTTTTCATTCGAAAGAAGCTCCTGTTTGCAGATTTCATTTGTTCCTATGAAAGATTGGATCTATAACCCACCAAGAAAGAAAAAAAAACAAGTGAATGAGCAATGACTCTTTAAATTTTGTATGTGTGTATATCTATTGTGATAAGCCAATGGACTTACTGGAGGTTGCTCGACCTTAAGATGATCAAGAGACTGGTTTGAGGCATCAAATTCGTCCTTCCTGTAGATCAACAAACAAACAAACAAATAAATAAATAATTTATTTTAAATAAGAATACTATATGTATTTAAAAGATAAATGTAAAATAAAAAGAAAAAAAAATCTTACCATTCTTTGGGTGGGATTACTTTAACCATGCCTGCCTCTCGACCATACCTTTCAATATCAAGGATAAACTTGCGAAAGTCCTTGAATTGTTCCATGGTTGGGCGAAAGATAGGAACCTTACCACCATTTTCCTAATAGCAAAAAAAAACAAAAAACAAAAATTATTACAAGGCAATAGAAACAAAGAAAGAATTCTTTTTTGGATAAAATCCTAACCTGATCATAATATTCAGAAGGAGTAATACGGTTTGCTGGCATCATTATAGGTAAAGTTTAGGGTCTTATGGTTCCGAAAAAGAGAAGGAGGGATGTAAGCTTTTATGAAATTGAAATAATAACAAAAAAGCAATAAACAAAAGAAAGGGATATACATTAACAACAGCCCTAATATACTCTCTCTATTTTTTTTTGTTTTTTTTTTTTGCATAATTAAAATCAAAGCGGAGAGATCTGTAATATGTAATGTATATTATTTTATGCTGTATAGATATATGTATATATGTATATATGTATGTATACATGTATGTATTTATGTAGGTAGATGTGTATGTATGAAAATTAGGGAGATCAAAGATGTGCCTTTGATTGGTTGATTTAGACGTCAATGCACAGTTTCCTTTTTTGCTACCCGTGATTTTTTTTTTCTTTTTAAAAAAAATTGTCATGGTGATAAAAAAAAATGAATTTCAATTTTTATTTTTTTATTTTAAATGTTTCCATGGTGACAAATTATGTTTGAATTCAAAAAAGAATAAAAATAAATAATGATAATAACGATAATGATAGCTACACACACATATGTAATTGAATTGATCGAGACCTCTCTCTCTCTCTTTCTCTTTAACAAGACTTATATTGATTAGGTCTAGGACCAATATTTGTAATAGTATAGAAGAAAATAAGTTGGATACAAAAGAAAATATTAGCTTGACTGAATATCAAATGTGTTGTACACATTTAATTTCTAGTTTATCTTGCCTCTTTTTTTTGTTTTCCTTCTTGATTTCTGTTTGGGTTCTTTCTTTCGGGATTTGGATTAATATATCCATCACCTCGGTTGAAGGAATAATATAAAATAGAAATATATAACTTTTGTATATAGGGTTCAATTGGATTTTATTTTAGTGTGTAAATAATTCAACGATTCTTTTTGTTGTTTTGGGATGATTTTTACTAGTATTATTCACCTAGAAAAACAAAAACAAATATATATATATATAATCTTGTTTCAAATGTTTCAATTCAGAGTATAAAGGGTAGATAGGAAGATATAGATTGTTCAATTTTGGGATACTTTATTGTTATTTATTGTTATTTGGTTCTTTTTGGCTATTTAATTGATTGAAGCTTCTTTATTGCGGAGAAATAGAAAGGGCGAGCCATGCTGAGTTCAGAAGACAAGGTAACTCGAATAAAGGGGGCAGGGTACACTAGTCTGGATTGTCTAAAGTATGAATATTTATATATTTATATTTATATTTGTGTGTGAAGATGTAAGGTTTTGCACATACTTATTTATCTATGTAGCTAATTCTTAAGCAATGTCTTTATCTGATTTTATCATACAAGGCATTCTGATAAATCCAATTGTTGAAAAGAAAGGTTGTTCTTTGAATGAACTAGAGTATATACCAATAGTAAAGAAGTACTATTGGTATTTAGTCTGTTGATAAATGAATAATAAGCACACAAACATTTATCTATATTTATTTGTATTTTTTGTGTTTCTGTACTACTTCTTTCACTTGAGGCTGCACATGTACGATTGCCAATGATTCTCCCGCCAAAATAAAATATAAAATATAAAATTTATTTTTATATAAAAAAAAAAGAAAAAAAAAAGACAAATAGACCGAGAAGGCATAATTAATAAAAATAATAATAAAATAATAATGACCTGTACCTTTTTTTTTCTCTTTTTTTCTTTTTCTCTCTTCTCTACTCTACTCCTCCTCTTTCTCCTCTTATCTTCTTCTTCTTCTTCTATCTTCTCCTTCTTCATCTTCTTTATCGTTTGCTTCTTAATTTTTTTTCTGCTTAGGGAAAAGAAAGCAAAAATAAAAAAAAAGTCATGCACAAAAATATATATCAATTCTAGTCATGATCACCACACCATTATCTCAGTCAACGATATCATCAACTCAAACATCATTTTCGTCAACACCGACGGCCGTAGTATCCCAACCACCAAAGAAGAAAGAACCCTGCCGACCGACTCGAATTCCAAAAGCACCACACCTCAAATCACCAAACGCCTTTTTTTCTCTCTGCTCTTCTGCAAGTGCTCAGTTTCTCGAAAGACGTCCATCGACCGCAAATATGAGCATGAGTACAGACGCCAGCAAATCACGAAAACGTAGTCTGGGACACATGTTCTGGAGACAGAGAACTGTCAGTAGCGCACTGCCCCCTCCGTCTCTAAACGAGTCCAGATCGTCCTCAACCATCAGCAGTCTTGAAGACCGCTCGCTGTCCTGCCCATCAATCAGCACCATCGTGCCAAATTTCCAATCTAGGCCAAATTCACCAGTAAGGCACAGTCTGGAGATGTCCTCAAAACGAAATGGGATGGTCTTGGGTACAGATCCATCACTGACCGAATACAAGGTAAGCCAGAGGTAGTTTTTTTTTTTTTTTTAACAAAATCACAATCATAGATAATTATTATTATTTTATATATACATATATATATAATCCACAACACTTTCAATCCATCTTTTCTTCTTCTTTTATTTCACTCCCCCCTTTTTATATATATATATATATATATATATATATCTCTTTATCCCCCCTCCTCCTCCTCTTCTTCCCCTTTTATTTCATTTTATATATATATATATATATATATATATATACATTTTGTTTAAAACATATATTGATAAAGACATAAACAGCCTTTTCTTCTTCTTCTTCTTCTTCTTCTTCTTCTTTTCGCCTCCTTCTTTACTTGACATATGTCATTTACATTGCTCCCTTATTTACAATTACAATTACAATTATAAACAAGCCATTTTACTGTATACACATAATAATACTATAAAAATAAAATATAACAGGATCCACACCTATACTACCTCTCCAGCCCAATGTCAAAATCTACTGTCACAACCACCAGTAACCACAGTAACCACAGTAACCACAGTAACCACAGCAGCCTCACTACCGATACCCCTCAATACACCCTCTCATCACTTGCGCATTCCCACTCTGGTTGCTATACCGACCACGACGATATCTTTTCATCATATACAGACGATTTCTCACACTCTCTTATCAATCCAACAACAAGCAGCATGTCCTGCTCTGCCACTAACAACAATACTATTAATGGCAGTGGTTGTACAACCAAAAATCCTAGTACTAATGGTCTCTTGCCATTCTCGCTCACTAGCTCCTCTCTATCGTATCTCTCAATAACCCCTTCACCACCACCCCTTGGCAATATCTATTCCACAAACCATCCTCCCACAATAGAAGAGTGCCGCGAATGGATTACCGAACACTGCCACCAACTGGTCGAAGCACTTTCCCCAACCACCCAGCCACTGGCACGCTCACAACAGGAAATGACAACATTACTCCATAGCGTTCGGATCCTGCTTGATGCAATGGATCAAACCAACCCAGTCCCCAAACAAGAACTCCAAAAGATCCAGTCTAGGTTTGATACCTTGAAGACCACGACCACAGAAAAGTTAGATTCGGAAACAATGCGCGAAATGGTAAAAAATATATATATATAAAAGATACTTTTCTTTTTCTTTTTCTTTTTTTACCTTTATTGCTTTAACCTTTTTGTACACACATATATATATATATATATATCTAAAAAAAATATTACGATAATCAATTGATCAAAAACCAATATCTATTTTACCTGTCTGTGTCTGTAGATTATGGCTATTCAGGACATATGCCAAACACCTTATCAACCAACTTCATTTGTCACAATACGCGGCGATACCCTCTTGTCTTTTACTCTCGAGCCACCTCACATCATTGCCAACCCACTCACAGCACACGACTATACAACTCTCTGGCCAGACCAGATTGATCCAAAGGCAACCTGGTTTCGACAACATTTTGTTGGCAAGGCTTATATAACCTTGATTGGACCAATGTCCTCAATTTCTGGAGATCAATCATTGAGTCTATTACAGCAACAACAGCCACAACAACAACAGCAGCAAAGAAAAAAATCACTCAATAATAGTAGTAATGTACCAGATGAAACATATGGTATAATTTCTATCGTACGAGAAATGGCAAAGGAATTTGCTGGACTAGGAAACAAGTCAGCCTCAATTCTAGGAGCCCAATTCCGCATTATCTTACGTGGTGGAAAGGTAAAAAAATAAAAATAAAATAAAAAAAAATAAGATTGATATCACAAACACATAATTACTATTATCTTTTTTATATATATATAATCTAAAAGACATTCACAACATCTCAACACATTGTACATGAGAAATTGGCAAAGGATACCCAAACTCACCTAGAATCCATTGGTGCTGGACATACTCTGGATAGTATCAATACAGAGCAAAAAAAGAGCCGGTCCCTTCGAAACCTTTCATCTTCTCCTAATACCAATAGTAATACCAGCAGCAGCAGCAGCAGCAGCAGCAGCAGTAGTAGTAGTAGTGGTTCATTTGGAAACCTCAATTCAACTATTCAGGCAAACCGGCTGATGCGTGCTGCAATATTGTCGGTTTGTCCTGATTTGGATTTACGCCTTTTTAAAGAACTTTCTGCAGAATCAACAAGTTCGATGAAGTTGGAAGATGATCTCTTGCGGTTTGATGAAATAGGGGTAAGCGCAATTATACAAATAGAGTAAGCCATACATATAAAAAAATTTACACTTGTTTTGTACTTGATATATATATTTTTAAAAATAATCTCCTTTAATTTTTATTTTATTTTAGATCCCAAAGAGGTACAAGTTTGGTGTATTGAATGTGTGCGATGGTCAGACAACAGAAGAAGAATGGTTTTCAAATACTGGTTTATCTGAACCACTCGAAGAATTTCTGGATTTGCTTGGTACTCGTGTAGCACTACTAGAATATGATGGATATACAGCAGGACTCGACATCAAAAGTAAGTAAGAAAAAAAATGGTTTTGTTTGTTGGTTGGTTTATTTACCTATAGATATATAATCTTAGCTGGTGAATCTGGAGATACCTCCTATGTGTCTCGCTGGAGAGAACATGATATTATGTTTCATGTAGCACCACTCATGCCTTTACGCAAAAATGATAAGCAACAAGTCCACCGAAAGCGTTACATCGGAAATGGTAAGAATTAAACAATTACAAATCATAATTATGATTTACAATTACAATTACAATTACAATTACAATTATGATAATAAGAAACAAAAAAGAAAGGTTTATTGATTATTGCTGTTATTACCAGACGTTGCTTGTGTAGTGTTTGTGGAAGGGAATCAGGCATTCGATCCCACATCTATTCGGTCCCAGTTCTTGCATATTTTTGTACTTGTCCACCCTGAAATAGCGTTTGGAAAACCATGTTGGAGGTAAGACAACAACAACAAAAAAGAAAGAATACGATAGACAGAATATGTCTATTTGTATGCTGTGTATATGTGTACAAAGCAAAACGAAAAGAGTATATGAATAGTGAACACAAACGCATGATTTGAATTTTTATTTTTATTTCATTTAGAGTGCAAGTCATTCGCAAGCATAATGTGGTTGAGTTTGGTCCAATGCTCCCAAGTCCACCCTTGTTTTTTGACAAGGAAGAACTGGCCGGATTTATTACATTGAAACGTGAGTAAATGATCTAATAAGATATGTGAATTGAATCGATTTACGCTTAAAGAAAAAAAACAAAAAAAAAAGAAATTAAATTTTACATTTTACATTTTTTTTAAATAGTCATTAATGGTGAAAATGCCGCATTAAAGTCAGAAAAATTTTCCGTTCCCAACACAAAAGCACGGACTGGTATCCTAAAGACGCTTGTTGATTCTGGTATCTCCACCCCGACTCACGTACCTCCTCAGTCCTCAAATAACAACAACAACAACAATAATTTTCATCATCATTTGAGCCGAACCCCAAAGGACGACAGTGTGTTTCTGGCAAAATATGTCCAGAGAAACAGCCATGAAGCCTATGAACGCCCAAAACCACCTCACATCGAACGGTCCTCGACAATGGTTCCTTCCGACAGCAGCAATCTTTGGAAATTACAGATGGTCGAACGAACCTTTTCAGGGCGGGTCTCACCAACTCCACCACAACCTTCTCCTTCTCGTTCAAGTTTATTTCAGGAATTAAAAAGCCTCGGAAAGCGGCGTAACCATAACAACAACACTAATAATAATAATATTATTAATAATAATAATAACAATACTGGATCATCAAAAGAAACTACCACAACTACAACCACAACCACAACAGAGTCATCACCTGTCACCAAAAAAGAGGGTCAGCCCAAATCAGTCCCACGTCACTCGAAGAGCAGCCTCACTGAGGGTGTGGACAAAAAGGGTAAGTTACAGCATGTCTACTTTAAACTACAATAAAATAATATATATATGTAAAAAGGGGGAATATTTTTCTTTTATTAAATAATAGTGTTAGTATTAGTAATGGTAGTTAATGTACATCCTAAAATATATACCAAAAAATTTTTTTTTTTTCTTTGAATTTCATCTTGTCTACTTCTTTACTAACAAATACATTTATAGTGAATTCAAAGGAAACAGCAAGCCATGAACTTCGACCAAGACAAGCAAGCCGTAGAACTACAGCTACAGCTACAACTACAATTGCCTCTCAATCAACTCCGCCAAAGAGCGTCTTGCAAGCCTCTCAGCCCAATATCATTAGTACCATCCTAAGCCGAACTCCTCCTAACCACAACCAGAGCGCCCATGTCAAGTCTCACCATGAGGTTAGTTCGGTAGCAAATGTTATCGAGCACCCCCCTGGCCGTCAGTCAAGGCCAATCTCCTTGACTGAGTCACTTGCATCCACACCTCTTTACACCGCTTCAAGAAAGTAACCTTATATATAAAAGAATCTCCAAAACAACAACAAGAACAACAAGAACAATCCCTCCAAGTCCCTTCCTTCTCTTTATTGTTTTGACCATTTTTCTTTTCTTTTCTTACTGTTTGACATTCACCTTATTCATCTTACCTTACCTTACCTTACCTTACCTCAGTTCAGTTCAGTTCAGTTTCACCTTGTCTCATCTCATATCACCTCATATCACCTCATATCACCTCAGCTCCATTTCCTTATATAGTTTCTCTCTCTCTCTATTTTTTTTGTATTAATATTTTATTCTTATTTTATATTTTTATATATTATATTATATATATATATATATTTTACATATATAGATTATTCAATATGTTTTTTTTTGTATATGTTAAAAATATATAAAATAATAATATTAACCAAGCAAAGCAAAGCAAAAGGTTCAATGTGAACAATCCTTTCATTTATTCTTTTTTCTTTCTTTTCTTTCTTTTCTTTACCCTTTACTATTATTATTACTATCTTTCCTACTCTTCTTTTGTTAAACCAGCAGTAACTGTACCCTGTCTTTTTCTTCTTCTTTTTTTTTGCGCTGAGCGTTCAAAAGTCAAGCCTTTTTTTTTTTAAATAAATAAATAAATAAAATAAAATAAAGGGTCCAATGTTTCAATTGTTGAATCAATCACCAAAGAAAGAGAAAGAGAAAGAAAGATATATAGAGTGAGTGAGGGAAGCATAGTAATTAAGGTGTATCAAAAGAAAATAATAATTAATTTAAAGAATAAAAAAAAAAAGTACAAGAAATATTTAAATTAGGGCCATCATCACAATCATTCATTCATTCTATCTTTCTCCAAATTGAGAAGCAATATCCTCAAGTCTAAAGAAGTAAGAAAAAAAATAGATCAATAAATAAAGTCATCATTGTATTAAATATATAGATATATATATATTTACCTTTCGGTTCTTTCTCTGGAAAAGGCTACTTCTTCTCGTATGGCTTTTAAGATCAGAGCCAGATCTACCTGCAATGAATCATATTTCTCTTGGATTTCCTTGCGTTTTTCTGCCTCGGCCGCCATGGATTGAATGTTTTGACTTAGTTTGCTCTCTACCTCTGTCAGTCTATTTTCGGCCACACGACGACTCTTGGATTGTTCTTCTAATTCTGCTTCACAACGAGCCAAGTTCTCCTTGGATGCAGACAACCTGAACTGGGTCTCTACAAGTTCCTGGTGTTGTTCTGTGCACACACTCTAAAATAAAATAAAAAATATAAAAAAAGCATGTTTTAATCAAGAAATCTCTCTAGATAGATATATATCTTCTTTACCTCTTTTTGAGAAATAAGCTCCTGGTATTGATTTTTATTGGTTTCTATGGTTTGCTGTAATAAACTCTCGTTCCTCTGACGTGCCTCAAGATCGCTCTTTAGCTGTTTGATTTTCGTGTCTCGTTCTTGTATCTGAGAATCAAACGACTGATTGACCTCCATCAAAGCGTTCTGGCTTTTGGTTTCGACAGCCTCCAGCTGGCTTTCCAAGAGCCTGTGTTTTTCTTCAAGTGCCTCATACTCGGCTGCCAATATATCTCGCTCAAGTGAATGGTCCTCGGCAACCTTTTGAGTCTCGGCCAGAAGCTCTGATTCGCTGGATGCCTTGGTTTCAAGCTCATCAATCTTTTGTTGTCTTTCATCGACCTGATCCTTTATTTGCTTGATCTCGGCCAGCATTTGGTCAATCTTGCCTTTGGAGTCCCTAAGTTTTTCAGAAAGACCAATTTTGGTTTCCTCGAGCTCGGCTGTCAGACGCTGCTCATTTGCCAGAAGCTCTTTGTAGGTCTTGTAATTTGCCACCAGGGCACTATGCTGGTCTTGCAGGTCTTCGTAGGACTGTTGATGAACTGCGATCGAGTTCTCGAGGTCGGCGATCCTTTGGTCCTTTTCCTTTATCTGGCTTTCGACACGATAGGCCACATTGAGAGGCTTGAGTTTTGCATATATTTTCCACCAAGACCATTCGCGCAAGGTCACATAGATACGTGCGTTACGTTGCATAATCTTGATAGCCTCTGCTTGTCGAGATACCCGTGTGAGATGATAACGAGCAATGTAGCGCCGGCAGCCTGCCTGAAACCTTGTGATGTATTCTGACAGTTTACGATCCCTTATTTCTTCGAGTTCAGCAAGCTAAATAATTAAATAGATTTTAATTAAAGAAAACCTACATACACACACACACACAATTATAGATATCTATTGAATGCTGTCTTACCACTGTAGCTTTGAAAAACACTTTTGTGTTGCCTATTCTATACTTTTCTGAATCTAGTGCCAAACTATCCAATAAGGTCTGGCATGCGCTACGACCATCCACAAAACAATTGGTCGATGCCTGGCGTGGACACAGGATCTCGTAGCGCTTTCTGAAATCCGCAAAAACCAGTCGATTGGGAAACCCCTTTCGACAGATCCGAATTCCTTCGAGCACACCATTGCATCTCAGTTGATCGAGTACCAGGAGTGCCTGGATCTCGCCTGCGTGCTTGCGGCCGTTTGGCAAGATACAGCGCACAAAGTGGGGGTGAGTCAGATAGAGGGTGTTCATCAACGAAAGCAGCTGCTGTTTGTGCCGCTGGCCAACCGTCCTAAAGGACCCACCGCCTTTCCGCAGCTTCATGAGCGAAAAGGTCGATGAAGAGGTCGGCAGGCCAGACTCGTTGGGTATCTGGTGTTCTGTCTCGGTGAGGTAGTCCTCAAACAAGGTCGCCACGTGTCTGTTGGTCGATCGGGCCAAGAGCCGGGTGATGTCTTCGTTGAGTGGATCCTTGTTCTTGTTGATCCAGCCTGCGGTAGAGTATTCGACCTGACCAGCATAGTGTTTTACCGTAAAGCTTTCTTTGAACCGGATGCTCTTGTATTTGCCTTCTGGGTCGTCACTGACCCAGGTTGAATTTAACTTTTCAAGAAATCGTTTGTCTGTTCCTCTTGGAGCAACACATTCTTCTTCAAGACAAGACAGAATACCAACAGGCTATTATATATATATATATATATTTAATCATCTGTTATAGAGAAAATATTTTTTTCTTATATACATATATATTACTTACATTTGTTTTTTCAATAAGGTCAATGGTAGGTTGAAGATCCAATCCGAAATCAATAAAAGACCACTCGATTCGTTCTTTTTTGTATTCTTCTTGTTCGAGTACAAACATGTTGTGGTTAAAGAACTGTTGTAGTTTCTCGTTCGTATAATTGATACACAACTGTTCAAAGCTATTGACCTTTTCTCCTTTGTGTGTTAATACAATCCCTCTTGATAATATTTTATCTTCTTACTTCAAATATCTCAAACCCAGCAATATCCAAAACACCTATAAATCCCATCTTGCTCGTCGTCTTTTGACAATCGATCGCTCGGTTGATCCGATCAACCAGACCTCCAAAGTTTCGTTCATAGATCGTCTTTGCCAGTGCATCAACACTGGCCATCACCTGGGCAGGTGATTTTGCTTGGTTGACCCAATCTCGACCGGCTTTGATGCGAGGTGTCAATAGACTCTTTTTGAATTCCTGGGCCGGAATTCCGAGTAAGTGGCATGTACGTTCCAGGGCAGAAAAATCTCGTACGTCGGCCCGCTCGCCACTGTAGTCAGCCGTCAGAGCAATGTTTCCAAGGTGTAGGACGGCAGCAACCATACGTAGGAAGTCACGGATTTCGTCTTTTTTGAGTCCCATAATATGCATTGCATTCTATGTTTAACATTTATTAATATTAATATTAAGTTGGTTGTGGTAGTTGTTTAATTGGTAATTGGTTTCAAGTACTAGTTTTGGAATTCAATACACAAACGCGCCTATGTATATATAAAATCCTTTTTCTCTCTCTCTTTCTCTCTTTTAAATTTATTTAATTATTATCTAGCTATATAAATGTATCCATGTAATACTTACGATCAGGTTCTCATATTCTTTTGCATCATCTACGTCTTCAATGGTAGGCTGAGAGTCTTTGAGAAACCCATATTGACTGGCATGATCATCATTAAGGAGCAATTCCTCTTTATTTTGTTTATGAAAAGAGATTAAAAGTTTAGTTCAATACAGTACTGTACAATGTAGCTCAATTAATTAATTAATTAATTAATTATATACCTTTCATGGCCTTGTCTGCATTGAGTAACTGATAAAATATGTGATAATTGCGCTCTTTTGAAGACTGACTATGAACACGCGATTTTTCTAAAAGGTACCACTCGATATTTGCACCACAGATATGAGCCTGCATGTTGAATTCGATTCGGATAAACTTTCCCTATAAAATATATATTTAAACATTATTGTTAATTACTCTTAATTAATTAATTTTGTTTTATTTTGTTTGCTTACAAAACGAGATGAATTGTTATTACGAATGGTCTGTGCATTTCCAAAGGATTCCAGAATAGGATTGGCCTGAAGGATCTGTTGTTCCAACTGGTTGACCAGAACTGTGCCGTTCTTGTTCAGGATTCTTTTGCTTGCCATGGTTGTCAAGTATTGGATTGCGACCTTTGTATTTTCTGTTTTACCAGCACCAGATTCACCTCTATAATATACATTGTAGTATGATTAAATAACATATATGTATGTGTATATATTGCTTACGTGATGAGAATAGATTGGTTTTCTTTGTCATGGAGCATGTCATGGTAAGCTTGATCGGCAACAGCATAAATATGTGGTGATAATTCGCCACGCCGACGACCCTTGTATGATTGCATGCATTCATCAGAATAGATTGGTAATTGACGGTATGGATTGACAGCCACCAAGAAGAGTCCTGAATATGTCTAATAAAAAAGTATTAAACCAATTTCAAGAAACTACAAAAATAAAGAGAGATAGTGATACTTGCATATATTTGATTGGCACGGAATCTGACCGTCAAGTTATGAACAACACAAGGTTCGTTTAGTTGAGTGAGTTCAGCCATATCTTCAGCCATGTCGAATTGAGGAGGGTTCATGGCAAACACATCTTTTGTTTGTACAATCTTGACCTATAAAGAAAAGAAGAAAAAAGGGGGCATTTATGCTGTTATTGAAACAAGAAAAGAAAAACAATTGGTGTTGAATATCAACCACGGTATAATTTTTACCTGGCCACTTTCTAATTCGACTTCTGTGTCTTGTTTTGATAATTCATTCAAAACATGGGCCCGTGCATATCCCATCTCAGGATCTGGAATCCAAACCCATCGTTTTTCATTGAATCGGGCCTGTGCTACGGCATCAAGTACACCGTCAAGTCGACTCTTGATAAAAACCTTTGTCCCATGGCTATGAACAAACGAGCCTGCGTGTTCAGTATATTGAGGAGAGTCAGATGTGTTATCTGGCAGAAGAAAATCTGATGTCATAATAATAATAATATTATCTTTAATATGTGTATCTTTTTCTTTTCTTCTTCTTCGTCTTTGGGCTTAAAGAAGTACAGATAGAAAGGATCAAATCAAATCAAATCAAAGAAAGAAAGAAAGAGAAAAGACATGTATACAAGAGAATCGAACAAGAGGGATATTTTGTTTTCTTTGAGATTTGACTTGAAATTTAAATTGATCCACAATTGGGATGGACTCATTTATGTCAAGAATGTCATTTATACTTATACGAATTACGAATACTTATAATAACAATAATAATAATAATAAGATCATTTAACAAGGAGAGAATGTGAAATTTCTTTCTTTTATAAGCTTGCTTTAATAATAGTATTATTATTATTTTAGACAAATATAACCAATACAATAAGAATAATTGATCCTTTGTTTTTCAATCGCCAGTAGCCAGTAGCCAGTAGTCAATAGTCAATAGTCAATAGTCAAACCAACCAATGAAAAAAGAAAATAATAATAATAATAATGGGGAGAAATAAAGAAGTAAGCAATAGATAGACAGAAGAGAGAGAAAGATGTCATACAAGCTAAGCAAATACATTATTACAAGATAAAGATAACAAAAGAATGTTTTTTTATATAAAAAAAAAGAAGGAAAACAATATTAAAGAATATGAATGAATAAATAAATAAATGAATAGTCAATTGGTTAGTTAAATAGATAGATAGATAGTTAAATAGATATATGGGGATCAAAATCAGCAAAAGAAGAAGAATAGTAATAATAGTAATAATAGAGATATAAAAGTAAAGAAGAAGAAGCAGAAGAAGAAGAAGCAGAAGCAGAAGCAAGATAATAAAAAAAAATGATATTACTACTTTACAGCATGGGTTGTTATCGTCATCGTTGGTCATTAGTTTTGGTTTGGTTTGGTGTAGATTTAGGACCACATGTTTCTCTGTTGATGTGCATTAGATGCCTCTCGGTAATCAAACTGAATAGGCTGTGAGTTTACAGTAGGAGAAGGACCCAGTTTCTGGCTATGAGAAGACATGATCTGGTTTGCAGACGCTCGTCTTGGATAAGGCATTGTCATCGCATGCTGGTCCGAATCCAAAGGTACAGGCGGTAGTGACAGCTCACTTGTCCACCTGGGTATTTCAGAAGCTTGCATTGCTGACAATGGCCGTGGTGGTGGCGGTGGCGGTGGTAGTGATGACACTCCTCCTCCTCCTCCTCCACCACCACCTGATGCTGATGCTGATACTGTTGCTTTTGCTGTTACTGCTGCTGCTAATGCTGATGCCGCTGCCGCTGCGGATGCCGATACTGATGATGTTCTTGTTGCTGTGTGCGCAGGCTTGGGGGTTTGTGCAGATGTGGATTGAAAAGATGATGTCAAGAAATTCGGTATCTGTGATTTGTGGGCATGACTAAAGAGACTCGAGGCTATTGGAGGTGTGGGTGGTGCTATCAATGGACGATAGCTGTTTTCAGGTGAAGGCATATCGTAGCTGGCATCCGACGATCGTCGTCTCAGAGACTGACGAGTGAAAGACTGGGCAGTCACTCCAGACTTACTATTGTTATTACCATTATCGAGTGTATCGTCTGAATGATTGTTGTCTTGGAATCTTAGGATCGTCTTGTTTGACACGATGGGCGGTGGACGAGATGGCGGGGGTACGCCACCTGACTGAAGAATATAGTTGTCTCGGGCCCTGACTGCATCGATCGGATTCGAGCCATCCGGTGGACTGTGGGAAAGGATACCCGACGGCGGTCTCCAGCCATTGTTCTTTTCCTTTTCTCCACCTGCTCGAGTAATACGGGCCAACTCCTCGAGCTTGAGGATATCTCCGGCCGTCAGAGGTGTCACTGGTTTCTGGTTGAGATACTCAAGCACACTGGCCTTGTAAGTACCGGCCACCTTGCGAGTGTTGGTGTGGATCCCGGGCTTTTCGCCATTGGTCTTGCTCATCTTCTGGGCCCACCGCTTTCTTTCCAGATCATCCTTTCGTCGTTCGTTTTCGTGCGGGCGCGTATAATCGTAGGTCAGGAACTTTTCTTCCATCACTTGTTCCTCTGGACTGATCGCTTCTTCGATAAAACTCTCTGTCTGGCTTCTAATAGACATCCCGGTGTTTCCGGTCCCACTACGTTTTGGATTGCGTCTGCGTACTTTTAATGGATAATCTTCCATCAAGATCTCTTCCAATTCATGAGTTGGATCAAAGTTTGCACGTTTACTCTAATTATTTTTTTGTTGTAAAGCAATCCTTTTTTTTTTAGTAAAGTACATAATTATATATAAAATAAAATAAAATAAAACAAAATAAAATAAAATAACATGGGCTTACGTCAGGAATAAAAGGCGGGATTGCAGTTTTGGATTTTAGGGCTTCCCAGTCAAGTCCAGTAAACCAGGGATGAGCCAAGAGTGCATTAAACCCTTTTTCTTTTACACCCAGTCTTGAATCAATATCGCGTGTCAAGAGTCCCTTTACAAAATCAACTGCCTCAGGAGATACGTCTTTCTGCTCTAAAATAACCAATTGTTCATAGAGAATTGCACGGTGGAGCATATCATTTGATTTCCCGCGAAACGGTCGCTGTAATAATAATAATAATAATAATAAAATTATAAAGCCAAATGGATTAGACAAGTAAGAATGAAAAAAGAAACAATAATTGGATGTGTTTACTAACCTTGCCAAACAAAAGTTCGTAACACATCACACCAAGAGACCACCAATCAACCGATGCATAATATCCTCTCTTTTGAAGTACTTCTGGTGCCATGTATGCCATTGAACCTGCAATTGAGGTCAATTGTTTGCCTTCGGTGTACTGAACTGCGATATTGAAGTCTGTGAGATAAGCGTGGCCTTGTTCATCTAGTAAGATGTTATCTGGTTTGATATCTCTAAAGTACAATCAATACACATAAAGTATTCACTCTCTATATTCTTTTTTTTTATATGTACCCATGCTACACATTACACTATAAACACATGCTTATTTTTATTTTTATTGTCTTTTACCTGTGAACAATGTTTTTGCTGTGAAGATAATTTAGTCCAAGAGATATCTCGGCTGCGTAAAAGCGAACACGTTCTTCGGGCATGGTACCGAATCTCTCGAGATGGAATCGGAGATCTCCTCCAAGCATAAGATCCAGAACCATAAACATGTTCTTGTCGTCCTGAAAGGCATAGCGTAGGTTGACGACGACATTGGATGTGATTTGTTCTAGCAGGCGTCGCTCGGATATAATATTGTCCACGGCTTTCATCTGTATACATTTTGCTTTGTTGATGTACTTGAGTGCAAATAATTCTTTGGTGCCTCTGTGCTGAACTACTCGAACTTTTCCGAATGCTCCTTTGCCAACAGAGCGCAAGAGAACAAAGTGCGAAAGATCGACTAGCAGATATAATGTAATATAATATAATATTTTTTTGTGTGTATATATAAATAAAAGATGTATTTATTCATAAAAGAAAGAAAGAAATTGTTGTTTAATTATCAATCAATCAATAAGATAACAATATATATATATATATATATTCATTGTAATCAGAAAAAAGCGAAATGTCCATCGTCACCTTCTCCATCCAAGTCGATCAATTGCTCATTGCAACACACGGCTCCCATTATTATTTACTTTAAAGATGACCTTTTGTTGTTGTTGTTGCTATAAACTGAAATAGTCGAAATGAGAGAGGTTCTTGGAAGGTTGTCTTTTCGTCTGGTTATTCTGTATATGCGTATATATAAATGTGTGTGTGTGTGTATGTAAATATGTACAGGAGTTTAAGAGTGAGGTAGTATTTGTGTGTAGTTGTATTTATATATATATATATAATGAATATATATATATATAATATATAAATCTATAATTGCCAGAGAAACATGAAGAAAGAAAGAAGTAAAAGTAGAGGAAGAAGAAGAAGTAGAAGAAGTAGAGTGGGAAATGGAGGAAGGGGTTTGTTAAGATGATACGATAAAATATCAACAATAGTAATAGTATAATTACATGTGTGATTTCTATACACACAAATATACTGCAACATGAGAAAAATAAATAATATTTTGTTGTTGTTCTTCTTCTTTTCGGTTACACGTATATTATTCTTTTGGGTATTTTAAACTTACTAAAGCTAAAAATCTTGTAACCATGCCTACCTACAATTTTTTTTTATAATGCAATCTAAAGAAATTATACTAAAATTAAAATACCCACAAAGATCTTTAATGGCTCTATGGTTTCAATTCAATGTAACTTTGCTATCTATAATCAAAATAGTTTTCTAAGCTACAGAAATCGTGCCAAAAAAAATCATATTCAGACCTGAAATTTCAATAACAATAGTAATAATCAAAATTTATATAGTCCAAAAGGATTTCATATCTTTTAACAGTTTTCTACTGAAAATTGTCACACAAAAGAAGAACGAAACAAAAAAAAAAAAACAAAAAAAGTGTTTGGGATACCGCTACCGATACACTTTATAATAATAGTAGTAATAATAGTAATAGCTCCCACTCATCTTATTCTTCAAGTTAAATTACAACAAATGAGTCGAAAACTAGCCATCTTTACCACCCACCATATGTACGTGCATTAATACTAGAATGATTATCATTTCTTATTCCTTTTCACTAGAGTGTCATTGTGCTTGTGTGTATGAAATAAGGTATTCAGTTTTTTTTTTTTTTTTTTTTTTTTTTTTTCATTTGAGTACCAATTTTTTTTTTGCGTGAGCCACACCGTGATAATTGGAAACTACCGAATTGGAAATCAGTTTGAACCCGTATTACAGCTATTCTATTCTACCCATTTTTGTTTCTATTATTTTGGAGGCAAAATATTCATATCACTTTGACTGTATCATGATCATTTTACTGTGGTATTCTTACAATCATACCCATGGTCTTTAATATAAAATAATAGTAATAAAAGCAGACCGTCATTATATATATATATTTCTATCTTTGTCTGGTTCTTAATAAAGGATTATTCAAACGCTTAAATATATAGATATAACAGTAAGCATTAATATTAATTTGGCATATTTTCATTAATGATCTCATTGAATTATTATAAAAACTTTATAATTCAAGTCAACTATAGTATTGATCTTTATCATCATCGTCATTAACCGATCGATTTATTTAAAGAATATTCTCCTTTGGTACAACTCTTGAACATCTCTTTGGTGCTGTTGGTTTGCTCAAAGGGACCTGTAATTGACCCTTAAAGATGTAGATACAAAACATGGATATAAGAGTTTATTCTAGTATACGACATTTGACCTTGACCAAAGAAGTATTTGGACTCTTTTATAAATAATAAAAATAAAATGACAGACTGAAATATCTGAAGGTTAATATTTAAAGTAGAAAAAAAAACAACAACAAATAGTGCATTATCTTTTTCTTTTGTACTCTTAAGGCTAACCGGACACTCTTGCAGTTGTGTAGCCTTGGATTTCGGTACTTAATAGACCTAAACCCTCCCTCTTACTTTTTCTTCTCTACTAATCTTATAGTTAACATTTATATATATAAAATGGCACTATTCCTTAATATAACATATTAAAGTAATAATGATAATGATAATGAGAGATAGCAAGGGAAATGCTTTATAGGTAAAGTGTCTATAAAAGATACATATATATATATATACAAGAAAAATAAAAATTCTATCAAAATTGAAGCTTTTATTTTATTTTATTTTATTTTTTGTTTTTGAGATTAGATAGTAGTCTTTACCGTATTTTCTAACTTTGACGGATATTGAAACCTTCTTTTTTTTCATATTTTTACATTCATATCAGTCTGTATCTCAAATGCTTTACTCTACTCTACTCCAATCGACTTCACTAGACTCGATCCTGTTACTCACATATGATACTTAAATATTTTTTTTTGTGGAGATGGAATCAATAAGAACAATATGTCTTTATCAGCTGCACCCAGTTTGCTGAATAATTCAAATAAATAAATAATCAAAAGTCAAAGTAATAGAATCCTTTATAATCTAAACTTCAAATGTTTGAATATCATTTTTGTTCATTCCTTTATTCCTTCAATCCTTCCTTCATTCGTTCGTTCGTTTGTTTCTTTATCTTCCATTGACATGTTATATCTTGTTACCTCAATTTTAGTTTTGTATTCTTCCCTCCCCTCAAATGAACAATATTCTTTTTATCTTTTTTTTTTTCAGAAACACAGTTACACATTATACTCTAAATGAAAATGTGCTTTTTATTTTATTTTATTTTATTCCGATATAAGGAAACCTTCCAATCTTAGTTGACTTCATTTCTTTTTTATTATTATTATTATTATTATTATTATTATTATTTGGTGTCGACAGACCAAAAGTTCAACCAAAAGTTCAAACGACTCTGACTGGCTAGTTCTTCTTTCACGGCCAATTTTATTGAGAAGAGCATGCTCTTATCTAATATGCATTTGAACTAATCTCAACTTTTTTTTGTACTGCTCTTCTAGCTCTTATTGCTATACTCAAAAATACTCTTTGGATCTTCATCACACTTCCTCACCCAGTGTCGAGCTACTCTTGGCTTAATGTTCAATTTATTTTCTGCTGCTGCTGCAACTGTAATCAACAATATCTCGCTCTTGAGCTTAAAGGACTTGATGATATATTTATCAGTGTAGGTGATTTTCTGATGAGTACCCTCGTCTTTCCTTGCACTTTTTTTTTGTAGTTTATTGAATGTATTATATACACAAAGGTCAGTTGGTCAAGACATCAAGCTGTGAGCTCAAGAGAGTCTCCTAGTGTTTAGGATACCAATTGAACCAACTTGGTTGTTGACAATGGGAACTTCTTTAACTATATTTTGGAAGTGAGCCTCCCAGATAACACTGAGAGCTTCCGAACAATGCTTGAGAATACTGTAGTACTGCGGACTGTGGCTGACTACAGAAAAAAGGGAAGGAGATCGGAATGGACCTTGTAGGCCTGGCTTGTCTTTGCTTGAGACTGGTGGTCTAAACCCTGCTATTTGTACCACTGCTAGGCTGGAATTTCTGGGTTTTTGTGAAAAATTGGAAAAAATGCCCGACGGAGGATTCGAGCCCCCAATTTGTCGATTGCTAGTCCGGCGTCCTAACAACTGAGCTATCTGTCGGGTTGCTATACTATATCAAATTTTAGAGAATTTGGACTATCAGTTTTGCTGACGTCATCACTTTTTACTTTTCATTTTCTCAACCATTTTTTCCCTTTCTTTTGATTCCTGGATTTACACCTTAATATTTATCCAAGCAACATACTCCTTTTTAAACCTTTCACCCCCCCTTTTTTCATTTTCCCAAGCTCTTCCTTAGATTACCATTTTTGTAACTTCTTTACATTAATGCATTTTTTACCTTTTTCTTTACTTTTACTTTCCCAAACATATTACACTTCTTTTTATTCACTTTTGTTAGCTTCATTTCTTTTATAATTTATTATCATTTTATTATATTATATTAAATTAAAGTAACTACAGTTGTTAGAAATGTTTATGTGCGTGTGCATGTGTTTACCGATCAACAGAGTAACTTACATACTAATGATAATAGAGTTTATGTATTTCAACTACTTATATATATATATTGGCCAATTTTAATGATACTCTATGATTTTATTCTATAATGTATATGCTATATCCAGTAAAGAACATGGTACTGGAGTTTGACTTTGACTTTGAGCTTGAGTTTTTTTTTTAAAGAAAACAAAATTAAATAAATAAAAAGCATTAAAAAAATCATATACTTTATAACCAATACATCAAACATAAATAACTCTTTCAAGAAAACATTTAAACAGACAAGAGTTTAAAAAAGATATGTATATATATATATATATATATTCTTTATTTTTATAAATTGGTTTTAATATTGGACTAGTTAAGGATAGATTTAGGGGCCAATAACAAGATCTTCTACAGAACTGTATTTAAAAATAACATAACCATCAGGAAGAAAACTTGCCCAGCTTCCTAGTAAAAGTCGGTGCACGAGTTCCAAAGGCTCATACAGGGTATCTGAACGGCGAGGCATATAGGAGAAAGCACGGAAATATTCTTCAATCTTCTCTGCTTCTTCACCTTTCTTCTGTACTTCGAAACTTAATCCTTTACGATACGAGTCCAAGCCTTGGAAGCAAGCCCACACGTTTTCTGTAGGAATTTTGCGACGATATCTTGTTTTCTCTTTCATCTCCTTTTTTTTAAAAAAAATAAATAAATAAATAATAATAGTATAAGTTTAGTTTAGTTTCACAATATGACTTTTATATATGTAAATACTATCTTTATGTAACATATACACACTTACCTCTGACGAAGGAAAAAGAAACACGCTGATATTACCTTTATTCTGTTTAATAAATTCAATATGTTTAATACGAAGCCTTTTAAAGTGGGTCGATGACATATCGATACAATGAGGAGAATTTATAATATTTTGTGATTCTAGTATCTTTACGCGATCTAGAGTCATGTTTTTCAGATCGTTACAGTAAGTAGAAATATAGGTGAGTGTGTTGGTATAAACATCCGTGCTCAGAAGTGCTAAATGCCGCAATCCGTGCTTAATTGAAGGGGTAGATAAGTCTGGCTCATAGCTGAGTAAATTACAAGTAACTTTAATGGTCTTTAACGATGGACGATTTTCCAAGACATGATTTATTATGATGATAGCTCCAAAGGCCTCGATATCAAGATGAACTAGCCGAGGATAATAGTCATCATAATGGAAAAAGTAGAAAGAACGTAAATGGCCTGAGTAGTGTGTATTGTATAAAATTGAGATTTCTTCCAATGTATTTGCCCATGGCTGTGCTGCAAGCTGCACATAGATTCCTGATGTGTTGTCGAAATTAAGGCTACAATTGACATCTATCCAGATATTCTTGACTTGGATATTGAGGCCACGAAGTTGTTTTACAAAAACATGATATATGTATACAGCGTGGCTATAAACTACCATATGTATTCTCTCCAACTGTTGCAAGGGACGTGGAAGTTCGGCAAGCCGTGTTGGCGTCTTATAAGTTGGCAGATTTGGACTTAAGGTTCGACCAAAATAAAGTCGACCAATAGTACTGACGTTTGGATACTTGACAGCAATGTAATACATCCATTCATACGTAGATTTTGTGATATGAATTTGTAGGGTTTTAAGACATGGTCTCGGTTTCACTTCTTTAACTTTCGATAATTCATTGAAGCTCATTTCCTTAAATTCAACCTTAAGCGTCATGTGCGTCAATTCGGGTAGTTGGTCATTAAGGAGTTCAAAATCATCAAACGTGAATTCGAACTTCTTTGAACTTTTATGGGAGAAATATAATCGTTTGAGACGACATAACTTTGAGCGAATTGTATCAAGCATCTTGGTATATATATCTTCATTATGTGCTGCCAAGGTTACTTCAAGACTTGTAAGAGTTTTTGACCACAGATTCCACCCATAAAAATCAGTTTTTTGAGAAGATAGCCTATGTCGAGAATTATTCCAAAAGAAACTATGTAAGTTTGGAAAGATCTTCTGAAGAACGTAAAGCGTCTGATTGTCCAGGAGAACGTTTCCACCGATTACGAGCTTTCGAGTAGTGTGGCGATATAATCGAAGCCGGTGTATTGCTTGACTTGCTGGGCTGATTAGCTTGTCGGCGTAAACTTTGTTATTAAGAACGATCTTTTCAAAAAGAGATTTCTGAAACGCCCAAGCCCAATTCTTGCACACGAGACAGCACTGAAATCTATCCTTGAGTTTAAGATAGCTTGCAATTAAGATAGTAATTTCGAGAGGTAATTCTGTCACCAGCATGGTGGAGGCAATGACTTTACGCTTTTTCTTAAAGGGAATTATCAAATATATATATAAATAAAAGAGAGAAAAGAAGATAATAGAAAATATTCTCTTTGAAAAAACCAACTTTTATAGCTGCGTTTGCGAAGTATTACGTTTACAAAATAAGGGGCAAAATAAAGCTTAAAGTTCTAAGCCTTGTAATGTTGTTGACAAAGCTTGACTGTATCGCAAACAAACTAGAGCCTCCAGCAATTAAGGTTCGTTAACTCTGGACACACAGTAGTTTCATAGTATGCGCTCACTATCTAATCATCATTTCGATTTAGTGGGTTATATTTATTATCTGGTATACACCCAGCTAGATTTATATAACAGAAGGTGGGTGTGGTATATGTTACCAAATTCTTCTATGTTTTCTGCCTGCCTTGCCTTTAAAACATCCGTTTACAAACCTTTCTTATAATTACAGTGTATCCTCTTCTTTTTCTGTTCATAAATTAAACATATATATAGGTACAAATTATATTGAATACGATTAATTAGTCCAGAATCAGTACATGTACTGCAAAAATGTCTGTCACTATAATAAAAGTGGCTAATTGGGACCAAAAGAAAATGCACGCGAGTAAAGCTGACAAGGTCTAAATTAGAAAAGGTGCAATATCAATGCAGGGTGTCAGCACTTTTAAAGAATACGGATTGCCTAAAAATTGAAGAGTTGGTATAGACAGACCAAAAGTCCAAACGACTATGACTGGCTAGTTCTTCTTTCACAGCAAATTTTATTGAGAAGAACATGCTCTTATCTAATATGGATTTGAACTAATCTCAATTTTCTTTGTACTGTTCTTCTTGATCTTCTTGCTATACTCAAAAATACTCTTTGGATCTTCGTCACACTTTTTTACTCAATATCGAGCTACTATTGGTTTACTGTTTAATTTCTTTTCTGTTGCTGCTGCAGTTGCTGCTGCTGCAACTGCAATCAACAATTTCTCGCCCTTGAGCTTAAAGGACTTGATGATATATCTACCAGTGTAGGGGGATTTCTGACAAGTACTCTCGCCTTTCCTAACACTTTTTTTGTAGTTTAGAAGGTACTATATACACAAAGGTCAGTTGGTCAAGACATCAAGCTGCGAGCTCAAGAGGGTTTCCTAATGTTTAGGGTACCAATTGAACCAACTTGGTTGTTGACAATGGGAACTTCTTTAACTATATTTTGGAAGTGAGCCTCCCAGATAACACTGAGAGCTTCCGAACAATGCTTGAGAATACTGTGGTACTGCGGACTGTGGCTGACTACAGAAAAAAGGGAAGGAGATCGGAATGGACCTTGTAGGCCTGGCTTGTCTTTGCTTGAGACCGGTGGTCTAAACCCTGCTATTTGTACCACTGCTAGGCTGGAATTTCTGGGTTTTTGTGAAAAATTGGAAAAAATGCCCGACGGAGGATTCGAGCCCCCAATTTGTCGATTGCTAGTCCGGCGTCCTAACAACTGAGCTATCTGTCGGGTTGCTATACTATATCAAATTTTAGAGAATTTGGACTATCAGTTTTGCTGACGTCATCACTTTTTACTTTTCATTTTTTCAACCATTTTTTCCCTTTCTTTTGATTCCTGGATTTACACCTTAATATTTATCCAAGCAACATACTCCTTTTTAAACCTTTCACCCCCCCCTTTTTTCATTTTCCCAAGCTCTTCCTTAGATTACCATTTTTGTAACTTCTTTACATTAATGCATTTTTTACCTTTTTCTTTACTTTTACTTTCCCAAACATATTACACTTCTTTTTATTCACTTTTGTTAGCTTCATTTCTTTTATAATTTATTATCATTTTATTATATTATATTAAATTAAAGTAACTACAGTTGTTAGAAATGTTTATGTGTGTGTGCATGTGTTTACCGATCAACAGAGTAACTTACATACTAATGATAATAGAGTTTATGTATTTCAACTACTTATATATATATATTGGCCAATTTTAATGATACTCTATGATTTTATTCTATAATGTATATGCTATATCCAGTAAAGAACATGGTACTGGAGTTTGACTTTGACTTTGAGCTTGAGTTTTTTTTTAAAGAAAACAAAATTAAATAAATAAAAAGCATTAAAAAAATCATATATTTTATAACTGAGGTATTCGGGATTGTTTATGGGTTAATATCTCAATAATGGGAAAAGTAGATACTGTGAGAGTGTTATTTATTAAAGAGACAAAATAATATTGTTTTTATATCTGCTACTATTCAAATCCCTGTTGTGTAATGGTTGGTTTACACTGTATGAGTGCGTAGTGTACGTGTGCCTGGTGTGTAACAGTTCCGGAGATTGTTAACTTGCCAGATTCATTAGCAAGAAGGAACCAGTGTTTGGTTGTGGGGTCTGTTCTTCACTCAATTGTGGTGTGTATACCACAATAACCAATACATCAAACATAAATAACTCTTTCAAGAAAACATTTAAACAGACAAGAGTTTAAAAAAGATATGTATATATATATATATATATATATATTCTTTATTTTTATAAATTGGTTTTAATATTGGACTAGTTAAGGATAGATTTAGGGGCCAATAACAAGATCTTCTACAGAACCGTATTTAAGAGTAACATAACCATCAGGAAGAAAACTTGCCCAGATTCCTAGTGACAGTCGGTCTACGAGTTCTAAAGACTGATGCATGGTATCTAAACGGCGAGACATATAGGAGAAAGCACGGAAATATTCTTCAATCTTCTCTGCTTCTTCACCTTTCTTTTGTACATCGAATATTAATCCTTTATCATACGATTCCCAGTCATGGAAGCAAGCCCACACGTTTTCTGTAGGATTTTGGCGACGATATTTTATTTTCTCTCTCTTCTCCTTTTCAATAATAGTAATAATAATAGTATAAGTTTAGTTTAGTTTCACAATATGACTTTTATATATGTAAATACTATCTTTATGTAACATATACACATTTACCTCTGACGAAGGAAAAAGAAACACGCTGATATTACTTTTAGTCTGTTTAATAAATTCAATATGTTTAATACGAAGCTTTTTAAAGTGGGTCGATGACATATCGATACAATGAGGAGAATTTATAATATTTTGTGATTCTAGTATCTTTACGCGATCTAGAGTCATGTTTTTCAGATTATCACAGTAAATAGAAATATAGGTGAGTGTCTTTGTAGAAATCTTCGTTTTCAGAAGTGATAAATCCCGCAATCCGTGCTTAATTGAAGGGGTAGATGAGCCTAGCCCATAGCTGACTAAACCGCAAGTAACTTTGATGGTTTTTAACGATGGGCGATTTGCCAAGACGACATTAATGAAGATGACAGCTCCGTAGACGGTGATATTAAGATCAACTAGGCAAGGATAATAGTCATCATGATTGAAAAAGTGAAAAGAACCTGAATAGCTTGAATAGTATGTAATTGAGAGTTCTTTCAATGTATTTGCCCATGGCTTTGCTGTTAGCCGAGCATAGTCTTTTGATGCGTTATCGAGACAATGCCTAGAAGCGACAGCTAGCCAGACATGCTTGATTGGAATATTGAGGCCATGAAGTTGGTTTAGAAAAATCTGATATATGTGTACAGCGAGGACATGGACTGTCATATCTATTCTCTCCAACTGTTGCAAGGGACGTGGAAGTTCGGCAAGCCTTGTCAGCGTCTGATAAGCTAGCAGATTTAGACTTAAGGCCTGGCCAAAATAAAGTAGACCAACAGTACTGATATTTGGATACTTGATAGCAATGTAATAAATCCATTCATACGTAGATTTTCCGATATGAATTTGTAGGGATTTGAAACATGGTCTCGGTTTCACTTCTTTAACTTTCGATAATTCATCATAGTTCATTTCCTCAAATCGAGCTGTAATCGACATGCACATCAATTCGGGTAGTTGGTCATTAAGGAGTTCAAAATCATCGAACGTGAATGGGTGCATGTCTGAACCGCTAACACATAATTTTAATTGTTTGAGTCGACATAGATTCAAGCGAACCAAATTAAAGATCTTGTCCTGATCATTGTTAACATGATAACTTAAGTGTAGCTCAAGTTTCGTGAGAGATTCTGTCCACATATTCCACCCATAGATATCATTTGGCACAAAAGGTTCTATTAATCGAGACAATTCCCATCTGAAACATTCTAGGTTCGGAAAGTGTTTCTGAAAAGCGTAAAGTTTTCGATTGTGTAAGAGACTGTCTTTGCGAATTCGAAGTGTTCGAGTATTGTGGCCATGTTCTAGAAGGAGATTACTTGCCGGACTTGTTGGATCGAGTAGCTTGTTGATACCAATTTTGTTAAGAACGATTATTTCAAAAAGAGATTTTTGGAAACCTGGAAGCCAGCCCTTGCAAACGAGACAGCACCGAGCTTTATCCCGGAGTTCAAGAGATTCTGCAATACAGAGCATAATTTCGACAGGTAATTCTGATGCCAGCATGATGGAGGCAATGGCTCTATCCTTTTCTCGAAGGGAATTATCAAAAATAAATGAATAAGTAAATGAAAGAGAGAAAAGAGGAAAGAAGATGATAGGAAAATATTCTTTTCGAAGTAGCGCATTCTTATAGCCGGGTTTACAAAGCCCTATGTTTACAAAAATAAGAAACAAAATGAAGCTTAAAGTTCTAAGCCATGTAACGCTTTTGACAAAATTTGACACCATCAAAACCAACTTGGAGCCTCCAAGAATTAAGGTTTTTTTTACCTCTGGACACTCATTGGTTTCATAGTATGTGCTCATCATCTAAACATTATTTTGTTTTCGTGGGTTATATTTATTATATGGTATATAACTAGCTAGATTTGTATAATAGAAATTGGTTGTTGACATGGTGGACCTTATCCACCGTTGTTTCTTGTATCGCTCATCGCAGTAAACTTCAAAGTAGTGACATAGCTGTAGAAATGGCTCGAAGTAGTTAAATAGCTCTTTTTATTTGTTTTTTTAATAAAATTGTCTTTCTACCCGTATTCATTTTCTTGTCGCTGAGTTGGACATTTGCACCACATAACCAACCCACCATGTGTCCCTAATTAGGATCAAAAGAAATTGCATGCGAGTAAAGCTGACAAGGTCTAATAATAAGAAAAGGTGAAATATCAATACAGAGGTGTTGGCGCTTTTAAAGAATACGGATCGCTTAAAAGTTGAAGAGTTGGTATAGACAGACCAAAAGTTCAAACGACTATGACTGGCTAGTTCTTCTTTAATTGTCAATTGGATTAAGAAGAAGTTAATGTTCTTGATGGAAGGCATTTCTCATAGGAGATAAAGCCTACAAAACTCTTCTAGTAAAAGATGTTAACATGATGGAATAGATGGTATTATGAGCACTTTGTTTTATATAATATGCATTTGAGCTAATTTTGAACCCTCCCTTTTTTTTTAAAAAAAAAAGTGCGGACAATCATAAATTAATATGATTGGTTAAGCCTTTTGACATTTTTTTTGCCCTTTTTTTTGCCCTTTTTAGTCTGTCCACACCAACTATATATTTTGTCTAGTTTTTGCTTTTGCTTTTCTTAAAATGCTACATTCTCTTGCACTTTGGAGGGGTTTTCTTTTACGTACATTTTTAAAAGAATATTTTTTTCTTTTGCTCTTCTTTCGTCCAATAATATTTGTTTTCAAAATAAGAATAAAAGATAAATCTATAAATGTAAAGTCCTGTTGAGTGCTCATATGGTAATGAACCGTGATGTGGGCCAAGTTCATCAAACAAACATATAGTGATTGAAATTCGCTAATAACCCGGTTCATTAACCCTCTTTTAGCCTGGACCATTAGCACAGTGAATTACAGTCAAAGCTTTCATGTCCTTTGGTGTTTATGGAATTCTATTATCGAGTATTTTGACTTGTACAGACTTGTACACATTACACCACAAACAATCCAATAAACTTATAAGGCCTATATAATTATGCACACAGATATAGGGATCCATGTATTTGATAATCGATAAAATAATGATAATTTATATTTGAATTTTATTTTTTTATACAAAAATTGTTGCAAAAAAAGAAATATGGATATGGATATGGATATATATATACATATATATATATATAGATATTATTATTTTTATTATTTACAACAAGACCCACTCTCCATTCTTTTGGGTAATATCTACAGGTCTCTTTTCATCCAGACTGCGTCTGCCAGCTTCCAAGATTGCTGTCACCAGAACAGTGTTCTCAAGTGTGGGCAGACTGCGGTCCTCCAGGGTAGCCAAGCTGACCTTGTTGGCATTGAACTGACGACATGAATCGACAAATTTCTCGATCGAAAGGTATCCATAAGAAGTCTGGCCACCAAAGTGACCCTCCTCATCGGGTGCATAGTTCATAAAGAATGGGTTGACGTGACTGTGACCTGCCTCATCAGTAGTGGAGGTGTAACCACGATGGGCCTGGTCGATCTGGATCTCACCCTTGGCAGCAAGGTAGTGGAATCGCTGCTGGGAATGAACTTCTCCCTTTGGTGCAGTCCAGGAAGAGGTGTAGACTGCTATACCTTCACACCCTGGGTGTCTGATAGAACGCCAGTTGACCAGCAAACTGATTGTGTCCTAAAAAATTAAAAAATTAAAATAAAAAATAAATAAGATTATTTTATTTTATTTTATTTTATTTTATTTAATGTGTTTATTTACCTCGGTACCATCTACAAGGTTAAATGGTGCACTTGTTGCAACACCTTTCGATCCAGATGCCGTGACTCGGTAAGGCACAGCCCTTCCATTCAATGCCCAGCAGTGAAAGTCAATGTGGTGAGAGTTGAGGTAATAACTAGATCCCACCCAAAAAAATAAATATCTTTCTTATTTTTTTTATATAATACAAAATAAAATAGTAATAATTTCAAGCTTGGATAAGGCGGGGTTTGTTTTTTTTTTACCTAATATCAGACTCTTTGCCAGCCCAGGCACGGAATGTGTCGAGCTGATACTTGGGTTGACTCATGTAACTATAAAAGTAGTTGAATTCGCCAAGTTTCTCGGCCTTGACTCGAGCATCGGCATAAGTAGCGTCAAAGCGCTTGTGGTGCTCGACCATGACAATAACGTTGTGTTTCTTGGCTTCTTTCATGAGTTCCTGATGTTGAGCCAACAACTTTACGGCCGGCTTAGTGACCAAGACGTGCACACCATGCTGGATAGCATAGAGAGCAATAGGAAAGTGAGTTGGGTCGGGAGTAAAGATTGTGATGGCATCACCAGGAGACAAATCATCGATAGCCTTTTTGTCTACAAATATTTTTGTATATGAGTGAATGGTTGGTCGATTGGTCGATTGATTGATTGTGATATTAATTTATAATTTTTGTGTGTGTGCGTGTGTAATCCATTAATGACGATAACTTACATGAATCTGGATCAATTTGATCATCTTCAGGGTAGGTAGTGACTTGGGTATCCATTTTGTAGGCTTCTCCGATGTTCTTGCTGAGGTGCTCTCTGACAGCAGGGAACTTCTTTCCGTTCACACCAACCATTCCAATCGAAGATACTTTCTCGCGTCGTCTCAAATCGAACATGGTCAATGCAATGACACCAACTTTTTTGTCAGATGCCGAGGCATTTCCGTTGACGAAGCCAGTGGTGTATTCACCTGTACCAACCATCAATACATTGAGTTTTCCAAGTGATCCAGTCATTTTATTGCGATTTGTTGTAGTTGTAGTTGTCTAGATTCAGATTTTTTTTAAACAAAAAAGAAAGGATAAAGAAGCAGCGGTTGGTTTTTATACCAGTAAGAAAAAAAAAACCACAATTTTTTCCCGCCACTCTCCCCCCCCCAAAAAATAATAATAATAATATAAAATAAAATGGTCCTAATCGCCGCTGTGGAGAAAAACCTTAAATACATAGTATAATGGACAGTAGTAAAAAAAACATAGGGTATTTCTTTTAGGCTTTGATGCCCTGTGAATAAAGCAGCTGATTGGCTCTTTTGATTTCTTCTCGGTGAATATATATAAAATATATATATATTATTCAATTCTACGATAGCAGGAAGAATAAATTGAATTATATGTTTTTTTTTATATAAAAATAAATCCTCCTTTATCCCTTGTATATATTTCCCCCACAAAAAAAATCAAGGGCATTCTATTGAATAAAATAAGAAATAATGACGATTGAAGATCACACAACGGATACAAGCTGATGGACCTTACCCATTCACCACACACAGCCTCTTATTATCTTGCTTGCAGTCACAATCATCGACCATAATTTGATAAGCATTTCTTATATTTATATATATATATTAATTTATTTATTTAACAAAACAATTACCATTCTGCCTTTGCGTTTTTATTATTCTATAGTCTTTAATGGCTACCCGATGTTCTCTTTAAATTCATACACACACACACTTCCTTACTGTCCTTTAAAAAAAATCCCGTCAAATAAAGAAAAGCCACTCTACAGTTACACCAATAACCCATATAGATAAATAAAATAAAAATTAATAATTTATATTCTGGTGTGTAACTATTGTAATGTGGGTAAATCCATTCATTTTCCAATACCTTACCCCACAAGCACAATTGACCATATATTCTAGCCCTACTACTAATATCATTATCCATTTGCAATAGATAGATCAAGTATACCAATAATCAAAACTCATATTCTTCAAAGCCTTTTGTGTGTGTGTGTTTCTATATGGAGAATAGACACTAATTCTATATAAATCATTTGAAATCATTTGGCCCATGGTTCATTATCAGGGATTAACAGCACAGATACAGAAAGAAGTAATTTGAGTAAACTGTAATGTTGTCAATTCATATATCATACACACACACACAAACATTTATTCTAAAATCCTTTTTATTTCTTTCTTTTCATATCTTTATTTCAAGCAAGGCATTCTCAACACAGCTTATTCAGCTTTGGAAAGGTCTTTTGGCCTGTAAAGAGCCAGTAACTTTCAAAAGACAAAAAGATATTCTTATTTTGACAGTAAAGAAATAAAATAATAAGATGATGCGCTCTAACATTTGGTAATTTTTTTCTATAAACCAAAAAACCCCCCTTCAAAAAAAAAACAGAATTAGCTACTGTAGTTTAGTTCATATTTACACAGTATCTTGTTCTTTATTCTCACCGAGTTTTTGTTTGCTAATAATATTAATACTAGTAATCTTTTGACTAAATTTAAAGAAATTTGTATTGTATAGAGCGACAAGCACCAAATTTCACAAACAGATAGATATTATATATGTAAGTGGTCAATATGAACAGTAAGTAACAACATAGACAACATCATCACACACAGATTTAATTTAAAGTTCACTGCTATTTTTTTTGCTGTTGTCATCATAAGGTGTTCATTATTCTCCGGCTGTTGATGGGATGAATGGTATATTTGAACAAGGAGACAGCCAATATCAGCATCACTAGGATTTGAAAAAGAAAAAGAACAAATAAGAAAGGCACACCCAACTTCAAGGTCATATACACACATATATATATGAGACTCCAGTATAAAACCTTGTTGCCCCTCACGTGTTACAAGTGGGGGGCAATTCTAATGCGTATACATGTAAAATATGTATATGAAGAAGAAGAAGTTTTGCACAGGAGCAAAGACCAATGATAGATTAACTTGTAAAGAACCACATTTCTAAAAATCAATAAAATGTAAAAGAGTAATCAATAAAAAAAACCCTGTTTATGACCAACTCCTATTGAATTTGAACTAGAATTTGAACAAAATCAAAAACAAGTTTTATTACTTTCCTCTTCTATATATATAAATAAAGCCTTAAAGGTTACTTCTTTAAAAAAAAAGGTAGGACTGTAGTTTTATTTATTTTCTTTATTTTGTGTGTGTGTGAGTGTGTGAGAGAGTGAGTAAATCATATAGCTGGATACCAGACAAGTCATTCTATCAATATTCTCTTTCTTCTTTATCCATCAGCTGTCAAAGAAACCTGCTCATCAATCGAGTCATTGACTCTCGAGTAGAGGTTGGTACGACAATCTGGCTTCTCTGTGAGCAATTCTAAAGAAAGAATTTTTTTTTTAAAAAAAAAGACATAAAATATTGTTAGACACACAAATAAGTTATTACAATTAATATATGCATCTTGAAAGGAGCATTGAAGACTCTCAATATTGAGAGCCTACTCAGAACCCATGTCCATTCTTTTGGTAAGTGGAAAAGGTCACTCGATAATCATGGGACCCTTTTCGTCTACGAAAAATCGGGCCACTCTTTCATCTTGTTGACCCCGTCAAAAGTACACACAAAAGTACGGTTTGTACATAGTGGCTCATAGGACACTAAATAATATTGCTTGCATCTATTATTATTATTCAAATTCTTGTTGTACAATGACTGTCCTATGCTGTGTAAATGTGTATTGGATATGCGGGTCGCTTTGTAACAGTTTGGGAGGTTGTTAACTTTCCCGGTTAATTAGCAAAAAAAAAACAATTAGAGCATGCCTGTGGAGTCTGTATTTCAGTCAATTGAGATGTACCTACCGCAGAAAGTGTGTGTGTAAGGCAAGAAGCAGCAGATAAGTTGTCAAAAAGATGAACTCAGAGTAAAAAGTTAAAATCATTGAACAATATATAAAAGAATAGTTGAAAGAAAAGGTCATTTAACAAACAGAACAAAGAAAATAAAATGCGGGTCTTGGGGAGGACAATAAGATATTAAGATCATAGAGCAAATGTGAGGCCTAGGCCACTAAATGAGAAGCGTGAGAGCAGTTTTTTTTAGCTTGATCTAGAGGAGATAAATCCTAGAGAGGTGTGGCTGGTAAAAATATAGAGAAAAAAAGGTGTGAGAGTAAAGTTGGAGAGGAATAGTAAGAGAAGATCATTCTCCTTGTTTTTGTAGTGAACACATACATATGTTTTTTTTTGTAATTGAAAGATAAAGTCCAGAGTTTAAGTCATGTAATTAAGAGTATCTACAGTGGTATTATTTAAATTCAATGTTAATAAATTATATATACTTTGGAAAATGTAGTTCAAAAAAAAAAGAACCCCCAGCTATTAAATTTATGAAAATATTTAATAAAAAAGTTTGGACATTTTATGGCCTACTATATACATTTCCATTTACATTTTTTTTTTAAAAAAAAAGTTGTTTTAACCATCCATTCTTTAAATCGAATAATAGAATTTAGTAATAATCAAAAGAAGAAGAACTCAAAGAAATTATGCTCACTACAAAGCTGATAATGCTTAAATTATTTAACTTGCTTTTTTGTTAAATTACAATTAGAGGAAAAGGGTCTAATAAAAATATCTGGAGAAAATAAGAATGTATTTGAAAGTATAAGTATTTTTCAAGTGCTTTTTTATTGAAAATAAAAGTGCTACAGTTGCAAATTCTCATAAAATCACAGAATCTCAAAAGATTTCATAATTTTTAGAAAATAAAATTAAAAGGGGGGAGTGAGATGAATATCAGTCATGCGATCCATGCAAGAGTGGCGTTTTAGAGAAACCTTATATTTTTTTATAAAATGATTGGGTAGGGGCAATCAAGTGTTTCAAAAAATATCACCACGGCTAGGAAAACTTTGGTGATTTATAAACCGGTTCGTTGGACGGGGTAGCTATTTGTTTCAGAAACGCCTAAGTGTTTCAGAGAATTTTTTAGATATTTTTATAAATTGAATTAGACGGCCTAGTTTTTTTTTACATATAAATTCTATGCTTTTGTGAGTCCAAAAAGGAGATACCTTCACCATTCATTTTGTTAACGAATCTAAATATATCCTAACATTTTCAGAATTGGTCAATACCCAAAAATCGCCCCGTTACTATTCGTTTATTAAAAAATCCAATGCTTTTCTAGACTCTTAGAAATAATTTCCACATTTAATCAATCCTTCACTATTCGTTTTATAAAACCAACCCCCAAGACTTTTTTAACTCTGACTTCATAAACACATAACTTACCCTTCCCCCCCCCCCCCCCCCCCCCCCCCCCCCACTCCCTCACTCCCCCCTTTTAATTTTCTTTAAAAATTACAAAATTTCTTAAAACTCTGTGATTTTATTAGAGAATCTGCAGCACTAGCACTTTTACTTTTACTTTTACTTTCAGTAAAAATGAAGCACTTGAAAAATACTTATACTTTCAAATACATTCTTATTTTCTCAAGATATTTTTATTTAAATCTTTTTCTTTTAACTATAGTTTAATAAAAACAAAAAGCAAGCTAAATACTTTCAACATTATCAGCTTTATAATAATCATAATTTCTTTGAATTATTTCTTTTAATTATTGCTATATACTATTTTTCGCCTTAAAGAAGAACAAAATTAAAGAGTGAAAAAAATAATCATTTTTTTAAAATGATACATTTGCTTCCCACACTCAAGCTCATAGACATTAAAAAGCAATAAAATACGTTGTAGTTGGAAATGCGTCAATTACAGAAAAAGCTTAACATCATTTTGCAAAAAGCATTTAATTAATAGACAAATTGAATTTAAATATTATTATTTTATATACCTTAATGATCCTCTATTTTTTTTTGGTTACTACTTACATATTTGCAGATCAAGAAAATAATAATTACTACATTCAATTCACTTTCTTCTTTTTTGAATAAAGCAGTTGAATCTTTAAAACAAACTCATAACCAAGATGAGTAAAAAAAAATCAAATATTCAAATAGAAGATGCTTAGGGAATCTATTGTGGAAAGATTTTTTTTTATTGAAAACCTCTAATTTTTTTATAAAACTAAATATATAAAAAAAAAGATGAGATATACTAAATATTAAGACAGTGCTATAGTATGTAATATACTCCAAATATGCGAGTCTATTTGAAAGTATATTAAACAAATAAATCAATAAATTTTCTTTCTTTTTGGATTTAATATATATTGAAGTAGCTGTATAGTTTTCTGTTCATAATAAGCGCATATTTATTACTTAATAAACTATTTTTATTCATAAATATGTAATTGCTGCAACAGACAATACTGTTTTCCAAAAAAATAATATGAAAGTTTCCTGGCAAGCTGAAAAATTGAATAGAAAAGCTGTTCGTTATTTGATAGAAATTTCCTGACTATTTACATGAAAATATAGATAATTGATTTGATAAGAATTGTATTAGAATAAAGATGTCAATTGTACCAGCTTATTTTGAAAAATAGTGATATAAAATTGAAAATAAGAAAAAGTAATCTGTAAAATAAGATAGTGGGATTTCAGAAAGAAAAGATAGCTATGAAAAACATCTTATTAGAAGAGGAAGAAATTGAAACTTCAGAAAAGATAGTAATCATAAAGACAATGCAATCAAAGTGACATTTGGAAAGAGAGAAATTGCAAAAAAAAAATCAGAGTATTCATCAAATGTAAAAGAGCACACTTGATTAATATTTTTACATGCTTGATGCATATAAATTTTATCAAGCGACTCTTGTTTCTTACGGCACATACTGCTTACTGGAAATAATTTCAAAGAATGAAAAACTTACTGCTTTTTTCTTTACATATATTTTCCTTCTTTCACTTGCTTCTATAATACATTGTTTTAGTGAAAACTTCAGCTTTAACTCCAGCCACTACCTTAGACTTACAAGACGTAAATTTCATTCTGAATTAAAGTAAATGCATTTAGTAGGTTTTTTCTTGTCTTGTCTATTTATATAATAATAGACAGATAAACAACAAGATATTAATAGCAAACTTATATATACACGGTTTCTTTCTTTCCAAGTGGAATAAAAAGATTGCTCAGAACGTGTACTATAATGATATGACACTTGGTAAAAAGAAATATAGCAGAAAGCCTCACCTAGAAAGAAGTACATGGTAAGCAATGTCTTCACTAGTTACCAGTCAAATATTTTCAGTATTTGTAAGTAATTACAAGTATTATTTTCAAATACATATACCTACATTTTAGTCAATATAAATATATTGTAAATAGAATCTCATACATTAGGGAAATCTACTGGAAACCCATCTGCATCTTCCAAAGAAGTGTCTAATGACTATCTGACATTCAAGCTAAAAGAAATTAATGTTGTTCTTGTAGAAGAAGATATGATTATTGCAGAAGCTGCGTTAATTGAAATACTAATGATTAAAGAGATTTTTCGCTCAAAAGAAGCAGCTGCAAAAGCAGAAACTGTCGTCTATGAGGCTGCTTTATATGAAGAAAGATGCTCAGCTTTTGCGGAGGCAGAATCTGCTTCAAGGAGCAAGTATGTTGCACTTGCATTTGAACGTGCAGCAGAAATGGCCGAAGAAGCAAAGACACAGCAGAAGATCGAAGTTATAACGGAACAAGCCGTACATGCTGGGTGGAGAGCAGAAGACTGCGCAAGAGAAAAACTGCCGCATGCAGAAGCTCCAGCTTGCAGAAGCCGCATTACTTGCAGCCACCGCAAAGAAATTGGCCGAAGAAGCCCAGGGCAATGCATCAGTGGCAGCAATCCCCCGGCTGCTCCGATTAAGACCAACCACTGGGTCACATATGCCGGAACAGTGCTGCCATACGTAGCAAAAAAAGTATTCCACTAAATATTTAAAAACAAAAACTATTAACAAAAAATATTTATTTTCAAAGAGCCAGAAGTCAAGTTCCAAGAAATTGCCAAAGTTTGTTAATTTAAAAATTAAAAATTCTTTTATTAGTGTATTTTAATAGTCAATATTCAAAAAATAAAAATAAAAATAGAGAATATTATATTATATTTTTGGCTGAAATTTATAATCTGCTTTTTTTAGATGTAGAATTACTATTAACACGTTTCTCTCTGCATTCTACACTTCTTTACTATCACTATAAATTTTATTTAAGAAAATATATTTTAATAATATTTTTTCGTAAATAAAATAAAATAGGCAGTACATTTTTTCAATATACTTTTACATAGTAAATTTAAGTGGAAAAGCAAGTATTTGTTAAAGCTACTTGGAGTGAAATCATTATATGCGTATACCAAGAGATTATGTGATTATGTATTTGTTATGATAGTAATTTTATGTCATTATGGAAAGAAAATGTAATTTTTGGTGGAAATGTTCAGTGGAAGCTTTTAGTGGAAACTTTCAGTGGAAACTTTCAGTGGAAACTTTCAGTGGAAACTTTCAGTGGAAACTTTCAGTGGAAACTTTCAGTGGAAACTTTCAGTGGAAACTTTCAGTGAAAACTTTCAGTGAAAACGTTTAGTGGAAACTTTCAGTAGAAACCTTCAATAAAACTTTTCAATGAAAACTTTCAGTGGAAACTTTTAGTGGAAAGTTTCAATGGAAAGTTTCAATGAAAACTTTCAGTAGAGGTTTTAATCCCTTTAGTGAAACAGGGACATTTTTATTTTCGTTTGAATTTTTGGTGACTTTTCAATTATTCGATAGTGTTATTAAATGCTCTAATAGATATAGCTGTTAAATGCTTTGAACTCGCCAGAAAAGTGGAGACATTTATAAGCATCTATATTTGACAATCGACATCTGAAAAAGACCTAAAGTTGTCTTTTTCAAAACCAGAATTTTCTTAAAATTTGAAAATTTTGTTCAACTTTCAATTTGCAAGAGCTATACTATTTTCTCTTATTGAATAATATAAAGCTCGTAAGAATTACATGTATGTATGTCTTGTTTGTACTGTGCATCATTTATAGATACTGTAAATAGATTCTTATATAGATATAGCATATATAGTCAATATATCAGGAGAACCATGTGAAACATACTGTTGCTCTTATTTTTTTAGAGCAATAAATTAAGTCTTTAAACAATACAATTAAACAGTATCAAATACGTTTGCTATAAAATTTTTCTATATCCAATATCATATTTCGACGTTGATTTAATGCTATATTGCAAGATGGAACTAATGTATTTTTCAATACTAGGCTTTTATGTACTAGTATGCAAAAAAAAATATGATTACATTTTATAGTTCATTGACATTTAAGGTATATAGATATTAATAGCAACAATCCCTACTCAACTAAAAGTTTTTTTTTATAGATTTGCTGTAAAAAGTATTCATTTCTTAAAGCATTAAAAGCTGGAATTGATGTTTCTTTATAGTAAAAACTATTTTATTAGAAAATGTTTATAGAATAAGTGAAAGATAAATGCTTTAAATAGCTTTTGAAAAGGCTTGCTATCATTATCAGAAACAAAAAGTGTTTAATTATTTGATGTTGACTACTAACGTGTTTTTAAACGTTTATATTTGAATAGTAGCACTTTGTGTAAGTGCTACAATTCAATTTATTAAATTGCGGAAATAATTTTGATTCTCTGGTTTATACTATACTTCTTAAATTTATATATATATATACAAGTAAAGATATCTTGGAAAATCTATAATAGATTATATAATGAAACATAATAATATTTTGATTAATAAGTACTTTGAATAAAAATAAATAGTACAAAATAATTTTTTTTATATTCTAGATATTCATAATATATTTAAAGTTTTTTTTTTCATTATCATAAACTTGCTTGAATGCTTGTTACAATTCTATGTTTTCTTAACATACCTATTGAATATATAGTAAGAGAAGAATAAAAAGTTGAGTAGGTTAATAAAAGTGCATATCTAAATAGTAAATGAATTAATGTATTAAAGAAAGTCTAGAAAGAAATATATAGATTTGAAAAAAAAGTAACTGAAAAGAAAGAAGACGTACAGTTGTTTTATTACCTATAGACTTTTACATAAAAATGAAATAAACTTGGTCTTGAATTACATCTTAATTAATACTAAATAATAGCTTCTCATATCTTACATTAATGAGTATAATAAAAATATCTCTATTTATGACAGATTATATGAATTGAAATTGATAATTACTATACATCAAAAAAGATACTCTCATAATAGAAAGTATGTTTATTTTACGGCAATAATTATACATATCAAAAGTTCTCTTTGCGTTCTTCAAGAAAAAAAATCAAATAGCAATTGTGAATATAATCATGTATAAATAAACAGTTTGTATTTAGTAAGTAGTAAAATTTTTATCTTAATATATCATGCATTCCTTCACAATATTTGCAATGCTCTCTATTGCGTCAGTATTTATACATTTTCAAAACTACTCAAGTCATACATTACATACATAATATAAATCACTTAATTATTACTCTTTAAAAAAACTATATTTGGAATGAAATATATTTCAAAAAAGAAAATATTCACATCTCATTTATATAAAAAAGAGAATAATTACACACTATACAAAAAAAAGTAGAAATTTTTGAATTTATGATCTAATACTTGGCCTATAATAGTTAAAAGTTACCAAGAAAACAAGTTAAAATAAAAATGTTTCTGTTTCAAAAGAGGGGGCTGAAGACTTCTTTGAAGATTACCCTAGAACGTTTATCAAAGAGTTTACTGAAAGTTTCCTCTGAAAGTTTCCACTAAAAGCTTTCACTGAACATTTCCACCAAAAATTACATTTTCTTTCCATAATGACATAAAATTACTATCATAACAAATACATAATCACATAATCTCTTGGTATACGCATATAATGATTTCACTCCAAGTAGCTTTAACAAATACTTGCTTTTCCACTTAAATTTACTATGTAAAAGTATATTGAAAAAATGTACTGCCTATTTTATTTTATTTACGAAAAAATATTATTAAAATATATTTTCTTAAATAAAATTTATAGTGATAGTAAAGAAGTGTAGAATGCAGAGAGAAACGTGTTAATAGTAATTCTACATCTAAAAAAAGCAGATTATAAATTTCAGCCAAAAATATAATATAATATTCTCTATTTTTATTTTTATTTTTTGAATATTGACTATTAAAATACACTAATAAAAGAATTTTTAATTTTTAAATTAACAAACTTTGGCAATTTCTTGGAACTTGACTTCTGGCTCTTTGAAAATAAATATTTTTTGTTAATAGTTTTTGTTTTTAAATATTTAGTGGAATACTTTTTTTGCTACGTATGGCAACACTGTTCTGGCATATGCGACCCAGTGGTTGGTCTTAATCAGAGCAGCCGGGGGATTGCTGCCACTGATGCATTGCCCTGGGCTTCTTCGGCCAATTTCTTTGCGGTGGCTGCAAGTAATGCGGCTTCTGCAAGCTGGAGCTTCTGCATGCGGCAGTTTTTCTCTTGCGCAGTCTTCTGCTCTCCACCCAGCATGTACGGCTTGTTCCGTTATAACTTAGATCTTCTGCTGTGTCTTTGCTTCTTCGGCCATTTCTGCTGCACGTTCAAATGCAAGTGCAACATACTTGCTCCTTGAAGCAGATTCTGCCTCCGCAAAAGCTGAGCATCTTTCTTCATATAAAGCAGCCTCATAGACGACAATTTCTTCTTTTGCAGCTGCTTCTTTTGGGCGAAAAATCTCTTTAATTATTAGTATTTCAATTAATGCAGCTTCTGCAATAATCATATATTCTTCTACAAGAAAAACATTAATTTCTTTTAGCTTGAATGTCAGATAGTCATTAGACACTTCTTTGGAAGATGCAGATGGGTTTCCAGTAGATTGCCCTAATGTATGAGATTCTATTTACAATATATTTATATTGACTAAAATGTAGGTATATGTATTTGAAAATAATACTTGTAATTACTTACAAATACTGAAAATATTTGACTGGTAACTAGTGAAGACATTGCTTACCATGTACTTCTTTCTAGGTGAGGCTTTCTGCTATATTTCTTTTTACCAAGTGTCATATAATTATAGTACACGTTCTGAGCAATCTTTTTATTCCACTTGGAAAGAAAGAAACCATGTATATATAGGTTTGTTATTAATATCTTATTGTTTATCTGTCTATTATTATATAAATAGATAAGACAAGAAAAAACCTACTAAATGCATTTACTTTAATTCAGAATAAAATTTACGTCTTGTAAGACTAAGGTAGTGGCTGGAGTTAAAGCTAAAGTTTTCACTAAAACAATGTATTAGAGAAGCAAGTGAAAGAAGGAAAATATATGTAAAGAAAAAAGCAGTAAGTTTTTCATTCTTTGAAATTATTTCTAGTAAGCAGTATGTGACGTAAGAAACAAGAGTCGCTTGATAAAATTTATATGCATCAAGCATGTAAAAATATTAATCAAGTGTGCTCTTTTACATTTGATGAATACTCTGATTTTTTTTTTGCAATTTCTCTCTTTCCAAATGTCACTTTGATTGCATTGTCTTTATGATTACTATCTTTTCTGAAGTTTCAATTTCTTCCTCTTCTAATAAGATGTTTTTCATAGCTATCTTTTCTTTCTGAAATCCCACTATCTTATTTTACAGATTACTTTTTCTTATTTTCGATTTTATATCACTATTTTTCAAAATAAGCTGGTACAATTGACATCTTTATTCTAATACAAATTTTATCAAATCAATTATCTATATTTTCATGTAAATAGTCAGGAAATTTCTATCAAATAACAAACAGCTTTTCTATTCAATTTTTCAGCTTTCCAGGAAACTTTCATATTTTTTTTTGGAAAACAGTATTGTCTGTTGCAGCAATTACATATTTATGAATAAAAATAGTTTATTAAGTAATAAATATGCGCTTATTATGAACAGAAAACTATACAGCTACTTCAATATATATTAAATCCAAAAAGAAAGAAAATTTATTGATTTATTTGTTTAATATACTTTCAAATAGACTCGCATATTTGGAGTATATTACATACTATAGCACTGTCTTAATATTTAGTATATCTCATCTTTTTTTTATATATTTAGTTTTATAAAAAAATTAGAGGTTTTCAATAAAAAAAAATCTTTCCACAATAGATTCCCTAAGCATCTTCTATTTGAATATTTAATTTTTTTTACTCATCTTGGTTATGAGTTTGTTTTAAAGATTCAACTGCTTTATTCAAAAAAGAAGAAAGTGAATTGAATGTAGTAATTATTATTTTCTTAATCTGCAAATATGTGAGTAGTAACCGAAAAAAATAGAGGATCATTAAGGTATATAAAAAATTAATATTTAAATTCAATTTGTCTATTAATTAAATGCTTTTTGCAAAATGATGTTAAGCTTTTTCTGTAATTGACGCATTTCCAACTACAACGTATTTTATTGCTTTTTAATGTCTATGAGCTTGAGTGTGGGAAGCAAATGGATCATTTTAAAAAAATGGTTATTTTTTTCACTCTTTAATTTTGTTCTTCTTTAAGGCGAAAAATAGTATATAGCAATAATTAAAAGAAATAATTCAAAGAAATTATGGTTATTATAAAGCTGATAATGTTGAAAGTATTTAGCTTGCTTTTTGTTTTTATTAAACTATAGTTAAAAGAAAAAGATTTAAATAAAAATATCTTGAGAAAATAAGAATGTATTTGAAAGTATAAGTATTTTTCAAGTGCTTTTTTACTGAAAGTAAAAGTAAAAGTAAAAGTGCTAGTGCTGCAGATTCTATAATAAAATCACAGAGTTTTAAGAAATTTTGCAATTTTTAAAGAAAATTAAAAGGGGGGAGTGAGAGAGTGGGGGGAAGGGTAAGTTATGTGTTTATGAAGTCAGAGTTAAGAGAGTCTTGGGGGGTTGGTTTTATAAAACGAATAGTGAAGGATTGATTATATGTTGAAATTATTTCTAAGAGTCTAGAAAAGCATTGGATTTTTTAATAAACGAATAGTAACGGGGCGATTTTTGGGTATTGACCAATTCTGAAAATCTTAGGATATATTTAGATTCGTTAACAAAATGAATGGTGAAGGTATCTCTTTTTTTGCCTCACAAAAGCATCAAATTTATATGTAAAAAAAAACTAGGCCGTCTAATTCAATTTATAAAAATATCTAAAAAATTCTCTGAAACACTTAGGCGTTTCTGAAACAAATAGCTACCCCGTCCAACGAACCGGTTTATAAATCACCAAAGTTTTCCTAGCCGTGGTGATATTTTTTGAAACACTTGATTGCCCCTACCCAATCATTTTATAAAAAAATATAAGGTTTCTCTAAAACGCCACTCTTGCATGGATCGCATGACTGATATTCATCTCACTCCCCCCTTTTAATTTTATTTTCTAAAAATTATGAAATCTTTTGAGATTCTGTGATTTTATGAGAATTTGCAACTGTAGCACTTTTATTTTCAATAAAAAAGCACTTGAAAAATACTTATACTTTCAAATACATTCTTATTTTCTCCAGATATTTTTATTAGACCCTTTTCCTCTAATTGTAATTTAACAAAAAAGCAAGTTAAATAATTTAAGCATTATCAGCTTTGTAGTGAGCATAATTTCTTTGAGACTTTCTAACTATTGCTATATATTAGTTTTGGTTTAAAGAAGAAGAGGAAGTGATTAAAACACAAAGGCAACTATTTTTTTTGAGTGCTATATGTAATTTTTTATGCTCATAGTCATGAATATAAAAGAGTAATAAAATGCATTGCTACTGGAAATTCCATGGCTGCAGACAATTTTTTAAAAAAAAATGTAAGTGCTACGTGCTGTAAATGCTCTAAATAATTCCGTATTTATTTTTTCTAGTAATATATTTGCAGGCTAACAGAACAAGAATCAGGTCCATTCAATGTACTCTTTTGTTTTTCCATGACAGCTTTATACTTCAAAAAAAATTATAAATTAAGATAAAGAAATATGCAGATAGAAAATGCTCACGGAATAGAAACACAATTACTAACAGAATGCTTTATCAAAAAAAATATTGAAGCCCCCTAAATGTTTTTCTTTTATAAAAAAATAAAAGCGCTTGATGAGTTAAATGCAAGTACTGTATCTGAACTACTAATTTGATGCTCTAGTCAATACTATACTCCAACAGTATAAAATCATTTAAAAAAATATTAAAGAAGTCAATCAATCAATGAAGGCTTTTTCTTTTTGATCTTACTTCTAAGAGCAAACAGATATTATTCGACTTTAAGACAAAACTCTTGATAATAAAAGAAAATAACAATTTTCAAAAGGGGTACTGATAGTAATAAAAAAATATATAGTTTTATATTTGAAAATTAGAAATATGTACCCCCTTACTCTCAATAGCTGTTTATTTATTACATCATTACCATAATACTAGCAAAAATTTCTATATTTGTCGATCAGACCGACCATAGCACTTTTATATAATAAATATATTGAGGACGCTAGAGAACACCTCTAATAATTTTTCTTGAATTGAATGAGAATTTGTACAAACGGCTTTGTTTTGTATATATATATATATGAATATATCTTTAAGAAAAATTCAAGTAATTACTTACGATTCCTTGTTATACTAGCTTTGAGAACTTGGTACAGAAGGCGCAGCTGTTGGTTGCCCCTAATCGGCAAATAAGTGCAGCAACATAAGAATATTGCGTTAGGTAAAAAGGAATGAGACGAATTGGTAGTCAGTTGTCCAGGCCAACAACCTGACCATAGGCACTTTGCAGATCGAACGCCATTACTAATAATAAAGCTATAACTAATTACTTAACTCCCCAGTCAGATACTCTATTGCCAGCATGTGTGTTGTAAATGAGTATTGACTACTGCTGTAATTGAGAATAAGTCTGAAGGAAATAATATAAGGCATCAGCTATTCCAGTCAAAGGTGTCTACCGATTACTTTATTATTTAACACACAGGTTTAGCATGCATGATAGTGATTATATTTCATATGATGATATCACCATAATATGGGATACATCAGTGGATTATTATAAGCATAATTATAACTCATAAACACATTTACTTTTGATGTTAATACTTCATTGGGACTACACACATTTATATAATTAATCATACATTAATTATCCCAAGATCACGTTGCTCTGATTAAGGCTCAGATAGGATCGATTACCTGACCCCAGTCATATAATTTTCCCAATCCAAAACAATATAAATAGCAGTAGTAGTTCAGTGTAGGAACCTCGTCAAACTTTGATACAAAATCTTTCTCAATAAACAAAACCTACACAAGTTCTCACGAATCTTCGTTCCTAATTTCAAATCTTGAATTCTTCCTCTTAAAAACTTCTTCAACTTCAACCACCACAACAATGTGTATTCTAAATTGCAAATGATTGACTCAAGGTAATCTAAGAAGCAAAAGAAAAAAGGAATGTGTTTGATAAGAATATGCAGCCCAAGGGTTATCACTTCCGCTTTTTTTTTTTAAAAAAAAGAAAAGGTACTCCCTTTGCTTTTTAGTATTCATTTACATGGACAGTACTCTCAAAGGGCAGTTTGAATATCATAACCTATCTTTTGCGTCTCTTGGACTCTAACATAATAAAGCAAAGAACAAAATCTACACTGCTCAAGTAAAGAAAACAAAGAATAAAAAAGAAAAGACTTGAATATTCATCAAAGAAAAAAAAGCTTTTTTTGTTATTACGCCTTTTTGATTAGTACATGCATATCTTATCCATAATAACCCGTTGTTTACCTTGAATATTATTGGCCAAGAAACATTCCAAAGAATCGAAAAGAAAAAAAAAGGTATAAAAAAGCATCGTTCCCCCCCTCCGTTGGATTTTCTCTTTACACCCATTCTCTTATCGCTTGTTTTTACAATGCCTCGCCTCAGCGACAACCTCATCTCCAGCTCCAACCGCACCAGCAACAGCCACCACTACCACTACCACAACTGCAACCGCATCACCAACCGCGGTCTTGTGAGACGCAGACGCTCGTCTAGAAGAGCAGACGCGTTTGGTAAGTTTCTTGTTCTTTTTATCTCTTTATATAATAATAGACAGAAACAATAAAATACTAATAACAGTTTTATATATGTAGTTCCTTTGTTCCCAAGAGGGGTCAAGAGAACTGTGCAGGACATGTTGCTTGGCCAAGAAGAGAGAGAGGCTCCTCCCAGAAAGAAGCATGCGGTGAACATTGTCTTCACCGATTGTCGGTCCAGCTTGGCCGGTATTAGTAAGTAATTACATATATTAGTAATATATTATATTGTTTTTATTCTTTTCTATATGTATACCTATATAACAGTCAACCTAACAACATTGTAAATTTGCTTTTTTTTTCATTAGGGAGACTTATTGAAACCCCATCTGAAGTTGCCAAGCGTGAGCTGACTATCAAGAATGCCGCTGCCAAAGCTTTGGAGGCCGAGCTGGCTGAGCGTGAGCTAGCTCTTGAAGCAGCAGCAGCCGATGTCTTCCTTGTCGAAGAAGCTGCTTTCATAGCTTCGCAAGCTGAGGAGATTGCGGAAATTGCCATGGAACTTTCCGAGAAAGCTGCTGCAGCCGAAGCCGTAGCTTCAGCTGCACAAGTGGCAGCAGATAACACCGAGCTAGGAGTAAGACTAGCTGTACAGGCGATTTCCTGTGCTGAAGACGCGTATGTGGCGGCATGCACATGCACAGCCCAGTCAGCAGCAGCATCTGACAATGCTTTCCATACCGCACTCTGTGCCAAACAAGACACACTGACTTACCTTGGAGCTGGTATACCATATTCTGGCTCGGGGGCAGCCTATGCCATTGAGATGACTCAAGAAGCGGCCACTAGGCAAAAAGTGGCCACAATCACGGCTAACGCTGCGCACGTTGCCTTTGTGGCAACCGTCACCACCCGAGAGAGAGTCCCCGTGGCAGAAAGCAGAGCCAAAGAAGCGGCACAAGCTGCCGCAGCCACTAAGAAGATGGCTGAGAAGGCGTTTACCAAGTATACAGGCGTGGCCGAAAGAGCAGCTATAGTAGCCGAAATTGCTGCAGCAGCAACAGCAGCAATCCCAAAAGCTTTGTCAATGAAGGCGTCAAAATGGATGGCATACGCTGGAGCAGTCATTGGATATGCAGCAAAGAAACTGCTTTCTTAAGCAGATGAAAAAAAAACTAACAAAAGTTTACTTGTATAGCGACAGGAAGCAAAGAGCAACAGACTAACATACTAACAAGCAACAGATACTAACAAGCAACGGGAACTAACCAATCTAACCAATCTAACCAATATAACCAATATAACCAATATAACAAATATAACAAATATAACAAATATAACAAATATAACAACTAAATCTACTGATTCTATTAATTAAAAGACCAGATTCAAAAATCCAAAAGCTAAGAACCAAGAACCAAGAGCCAAGAGCCAAGAGCCAAGAGCCAAGAGCCAAGAGCCAAGAGCCAAGAGCAGAGAGAAGAGAATCAGGATTAGGATCAGGATCAAGGGCAGGGGAAGGAGTAGAGATGGATTTAATAAATAAATAAATTGTTTTGTTATTATATATTATATTTTGCCTTTTATCTTTTGTCCCATTACTATTACTATTACTATTAGCATTACTATTAGCATTATCATTAGCTTTATTAGTTTTATCGTTATGAAATAAATTATCTATATGACTATTGCTGCAACATAAGAAAAACTGTCTTTATTATTAATAACATAATTTGAACTGAGAAAAGTCATAATTTTGTATTTTATTTTATTTTATTTTATTTTATTTTAATTTAATTTTAGCTTTGTCCTTTTCTTGTCAATTGATTCCAATATAAAGCACACTCACATCCACACCCACACCCACACCCACCTACATTTACATCTACATCAGAAAGCAGTCATGGTCCTTTATAATAATAACAAAAATATTGTTGAGTTAAAAGATCAAGGAGGCCTAAACCTCTTTTTGAATTTCAGCTTGAGAAGGTCCAACCACCATCATAAACCTTACGAAATTGAATTTTTCGACTGGTCAAAGTATCATAAAGAAGTTTGTCAAAAAATAAGTAGAAATTACCCGCCTGAATCTCCGGACGACACGAAACCAAAGAAGAAAAAAGAAAAAGATAGATGAGACCAAATTGCATGTGAAGATTGTACAAAAGAATCCATGTACCTCAGGTAATCATCTGAAATTGGCATTGAAGAAGAATATTATCGCTTGTAAACCAACATTGATGTAATCTATTTCTCTTTTTATCTCTCTCAAGTAATCTGGTAGTAGGTTCGAGTATTACAGCCCTCAGACTAGCTTTGACCAAAAGATGGTAACAACGGCTGTTGCAATGGGGCCGAGACTCATTCCAATTGGGTAGACGACCAATCACGAAACATAGTCTGGCTGGATGGGTCAAGATTCATAATGTGGTAGGTAAAGATGGAGTTGTTTGAGTGGTAAGAAAAATAAAATGAGGAAAATAAGGGTGTGAAGATTTGGAGCTATCTACATGCCGGTTGATAGTTCAATAACCAAAAGAAAGAGAAAAAAAGCTAATACTCATCATGTCATAAAAGCTTAGAAGATTTTGATAGTACTACTACACTACAGGAAAAAAAAGTGGGGTTTTATGGCTGCTTTATGGCGGTTTGACAAGGCGGCTTTGTGGCGGTTTTTTGCCAAATATCCACTTTGCCCCCCTGGAGTTTAAATACATATTACAGATCTCCGCTTTCTGATTCTCCTTTGTTGGCTCTTCTATTGGACAGCGTTTCATTCTTTATTGTATAAAGTATATTATATAATCGATTACTTTTATTGGGTACTCTCTTAAATGTCATTTATTACTTTAATATTTTAGCTTAGAAAGGAATTATATTGGACACTAGTAATTTTTTTTTAATGTTACTTTTATGAAAACAGTTTTTTATTGGATAATATACATGTAAATGTTTGATCATTTTAATAAATACAAATTTTTATTGGTTATTACAATAGAAGATCATTTTTATTAATCATTTTTATTGGTTGTTATGACAGAAAAATAAATAATATTGTTTATTTTATTGGCTGTTAAAGCATAAAAAAATCTATAGATACATTTTATTGGCTATTTACTATTTAATATTCTAGGTTTTCATAGTAAAATATCCTATTCAATTCCACTACACTGGATTACTTACGAGACTGTAATTTTTTATGGCGGTCCCTCCAGAGATGTGCAACTCCTGCAGTTGATGCCCAGTTTCCGAGACATCTAGTGAAGTCTATACCAGAATCCTTCATTATATTTGTGTGCCTGGCACACATTTCTTTCTTAAGTGCTACTGGTATAGACCCCCAGCTAGGATTAGGACCAAGAGCGATCACTGAAGGATGGGCAGCCATATCATCACATATAAGCTTTGTACACATATTGAGTGTGGCCTTTTCGTTACTTGTTACTTCAATGTCAAGGTCTTCACTTATCATCTTGAAGATATGCTTTAAAGTTATTTCACAGAATATGCTCACCGGTTTGCGGATGGTATTAGCACTAGACTATTAAATGACATATTAATATATATTCAACTCGTTTTATTTTTTGTCTTACAATGGCAGAGACAGAAGGCGAAGTGTGTTGGTTGGAAATGTTTCTATTCTCCAGTTGGCTCTGGAGAGCAGTAATCTCCAAATTCAAATCTTCGATACTCGTCTTCATTTTGAGCTTCAACTCTTCGATCTGTGCCTTCATTTCAAGTTTGGCCTTTTCTTGGCCTGCCTTCAAAGATAGTATCTCATTGTACATGGTGTGTAGCAAAGAGATGGAATTGTTATCTGTGTTATTCATGTTGAGAGTTTGGTTTACCTGAGAAAAAGGATTGCTGTGAAAGAAAGATAAAGGCCGAAAAAATTTTCTATTGTCTATTATTAGTTTCATATAAATGAGTTTAACCTATTGGTCCAGCCAATATTATTATTGGGCTACTGTAGTTCTAATAACAGCTATTACGCAATGTTTTAGCTTCTGTTCCTGAGTTTATATTTGTATCATCTATGTCATTGCCTACTTGTAGTCATTAAGTCTATACAAATCTCAACGCTATTAAGTATAAAGGCATATTATTTAAAAGGAATTATCAATATTCATACCTTTATTCTTAAGTGTTTATTTCCAACCTAAAAAATGTCTTCAAATTCAATCCTTGATAGTTACCAATGCAATCAATGCAAAGAGCGCCACACCAATTTAAAAAAAGCCAAGAGTTGTAGAGCTCAATGCTTTAAGAAACGTCATAGAAGACATAATGATATCCAGACTTCACAGACCACGCCTGTTCCTGGACAAGTCAGTGTTGTTTTGAACACTGTCTCGAACGACACTATCGAGTAAGACTACAAATCACATACATACTATTAGAAAGTGTAATTAATTATATTGTTACCTTCATAAACAAGCAGAGAACGTGCTGATGCAATTGAAGATCAGATTATAGATACACTCAACAGCAAAGATAACGATGATCCAATTATGAATATCTTCAGTAATGATGATAATGATGAGTCTATGGTAAGATATATATATATATATATACATGTCTTATTATATAATGCTAATTATTATCTACCTTGTTAAAGTATGATGTGGAACTTGGCAATGACATGGATATCATTGAAAACGAAACATCTCCTTTGGTTTTTGACTTCAGTCAGCTTGCATCTACCCCTGACAAAGAGGACGCAAAGAACCTTGAGTTTCTCAAGATCATTAAGGATTTTGATATCTCCTGCAATGCCCATGAAATGATAGTCAAGCATTTCAACAGCATTTTGGAAACGTCGACTTGTATTACATACAGAGCATGTACTCCTCATCTCGGCAAAAAGCTTTTGAAGCGTTTCTCTGGTGTTGAAGAGACAGTCCATGATATCTGTCAGAGGGGATGTATGCTCTTTACCAGTCCATCCCAGACTGAGTGCTCCAACTGTGGACAAAGCCGGTACAAAACAAGACGTGGAGAAACTGAGGGTGGTGATCTGGTTGCTGCTGCCACGATGATACAGCTTCCATTGGCGAGACAACTGGCTCTTGCGTTAGCCAACAAGAATACAAGAGCAGATATGCATTACTGCCATAATCATGAGTCAAGCTCGGATAGAAGTAAAACCGATGTGTTTGATGGCCAGGTTTACCAGCAAGCAAAACATCTGTTTTCTGGAAAAGATGACATTGCAATTTCGTTGTCTGTTGATGGATTCATGCCACACAATGTTCCTGGTTCTGTAACGATCCTCCATGCCACCATTCTTAACCTGAATCCCATGGTCCAGTATGAGAGAAGCAGAATGCTCCAGATCGCAATGATCCCAGGTCCAGGTGCACCTGCCAATTTCTGGTCGTTCATGGAACCAACGATGAAAGAGCTCCTGGTGTTGGAGAGCGAAGGGATGGTCATCAAGACACCAAACGAGACCATTCGTGCCAAGGTATATGTCTTAATGGTCACTGGTGACATTCCCGCCTTAGCAAAGTTGGCATATCATTCTGGACATATGAGCAAAGACGGTTGCCATATCTGTCATGTTGTCGGCCAATGTCCCAAGCACGGACAATACTTCAGAACTTTGCCCAGCACCAATATCCGTACGCTGGAAAGTTTCTAGAATTTTTCCCAGGCCAGTGCATCCAGCCGCAAAGGGTTAAACGGACAATCCCCCCTGGCAACATTGAAGGTATTCTCTAAACCATTGTTTTTTGCCCTCGATGAGATGCATGGACTTTGCCATGGAATAAGCAAGCAGGTCTGGGGTTTGGTTTCTGGTACCTACGGAACAGACCATTGTTTTGCTCTTTCTTCTGGTGTTCGGAAGGAGATCGATACAGCAATGTACAAAACAAGAAATACCATCCCTACATCCTTCCATGGCGATTGGAGGGATGTATACAAGAACCCCGGGTCGTTCAAGGCCATCGATTGGGCAGACTTTCTTCTGTTCGTCATCCCTACGTTGGTGGCAGAGCGTATTGGAGATGCAACTGCCTGGAACGCGTTACTTGGCTTGGTTCAAGCATGTAACCTACTCATGAGCTGGGAGTTATCAGCAGAGGAACAAACCTCTATCAAAAGGTATATTTTAGTAAAAGCTATGTGTTATTCTATTATTTATTCTAACTATTTTTCTTCAGTAAACTTGAAATATGGAACATGTACCTGGAATCGCTGCTTACAAGTGGAAAAATCAAAATCAATATTTTCACTATAAACCAGCATCTTCTTCAGCACTATCCTCTCATGATTGACGCATACGGCCCACCTCGTGCATATAGTGTCAGATCCGTGGAACGGGCAATCAGTGAATACTCAAGGGCTATCAAGAGTAATTCTGCTATAAATGTTAACGCTGGCAATATCATGCTTGGCTTAGCACAAATACGACAAGCAGAGGCCGGAGCCACTGTCATGATTACAGAAGCAAGAACAGCACAACACTTACAATATGAAGATTCCACTGCTGGTTGGCCGTTGACAGATGAGGGTGAGCGTGTTGGTGCTGGGTCTGATATTGATTTCTGGGGGCCTTTGAGGAATAGAACGATCCGAGATAGTTTTGAAGGCATTTCTTGTCTTTTGAAACTTGAAGACTTCTACGAATCAAAGGGGAAAGAGTGTAGTATGATTGAAGCAGCTATACAAACTAGCCACAAGGCATTTGTCAATGGTTGTGTGATTGACTCTGCACTCGACCAAAATTGTGTAAGGGAGGCACATAACATCAGATTACAGATTCAGGTTGATGAAAACCGCAACATAAATTCTACATACTCCCCAGTTTACAAGGATTTCTTCGGAAAAGTTGTTGTCTTCTTTGAGCACAAGCTCAACAACAAGAGATGGCCACTTGCTCTTGTAGAGATTGCGGCAGTCCGTTTGGTAAATGGTATACCAGTTGTTAACAATGGGCAAATGAAGCCAAAGGTAGTTCACCTGGCAGATGTCAAAGAATTGGTTGGTTTGGTGAAGTCGGACGCGACTATAAATACAACAACAACAACAACAACAACAACAACATACATAGTGTGGCCAGAGCTTAACCGCGGCCCAAAATTGTCACTTGGTTCTCTTGCAGACCTATAATTTGTTTTTTTTTTGTAATACATTTTTTTTTTCAAATTGTCTTAACATATTTTATTTTCTCAGCAGAAAGTTTAGATATTTTCTTCTCTTTTTCTTCTGACTTTTAATAGTCATCAAATGCAATCTACATTTACTAAAAATGTAAAGTCTGTAGTTAAAGCTTACTTTTGTCTATCAGGAGATTTAATTTTAGGTGGTCAATTTGCTTTTTGTCAACCTTTTCAAAAAACCGAGATTTTCTAGTTTCAAATTGGATTTTTAGTGATTTTTTAATTATTATAGGCCGAAAACATAGTCACAAAAGCAAAAAACCGCCATTTTTTCCTGTAGTGTACTTCTTTAATTTATATATATATATACAAGTAAAGGTATCTTGGAAAATTTATAATAGATTATATAATGAAACATAAAAATATTTTGATTAATAAGTACTTTGAATAAAAATAAATAGTACAAAATAAATTTTTTTATATTCTAGATATTCATAATATATTTAAAGTTTTTTTTTTTCATTATCATAAACTTGCTTGAATGCTTGTTACAATTCTATGTTTTCTTAACATACCTATTGAATATATAGTAAGAGAAGAATAAAAAGTTGAGTAGGTTAATAAAAGTGCATATCTAAATAGTAAATGAATTAATGTATTAAAGAAAGTCTAGAAAGAAATATATAGATTTGAAAAAAAAGTAACTGAAAAGAAAGAAGACGTACAGTTGTTTTATTACCTATAGACTTTTACATAAAAATGAAATAAACTTGGTCTTGAATTACATCTTAATTAATACTAAATAATAGCTTCTCATATCTTACATTAATGAGTATAATAAAAATATCTCTATTTATGACAGATTATATGAATTGAAATTGATAATTACTATACATCAAAAAAGATACTCTCATAATAGAAAGTATGTTTATTTTACGGCAATAATTATACATATCAAAAGTTCTCTTTGCGTTCTTCAAGAAAAAAAATCAAATAGCAATTGTGAATATAATCATGTATAAATAAACAGTTTGTATTTAGTAAGTAGTAAAATTTTTATCTTAATATATCATGCATTCCTTCACAATATTTGCAATGCTCTCTATTGCGTCAGTATTTATACATTTTCAAAACTACTCAAGTCATACATTACATACATAATATAAATCACTTAATTATTACTCTTTAAAAAAACTATATTTGGAATGAAATATATTTCAAAAAAGAAAATATTCACATCTCATTTATATAAAAAAGAGAATAATTACACACTATACAAAAAAAAGTAGAAATTTTTGAATTTATGATCTAATACTTGGCCTATAATAGTTAAAAGTTACCAAGAAAACAAGTTAAAATAAAAATGTTTCTGTTTCAAAAGAGGGGGCTGAAGACTTCTTTGAAGATTACCCTAGAACGTTTATCAAAGAGTTTACTGAAAGTTTCCTCTGAAAGTTTCCACTAAAAGCTTTCACTGAACATTTCCACCAAAAATTACATTTTCTTTCCATAATGACATAAAATTACTATCATAACAAATACATAATCACATAATCTCTTGGTATACGCATATAATGATTTCACTCCAAGTAGCTTTAACAAATACTTGCTTTTCCACTTAAATTTACTATGTAAAAGTATATTGAAAAAATGTACTGCCTATTTTATTTTATTTACGAAAAAATATTATTAAAATATATTTTCTTAAATAAAATTTATAGTGATAGTAAAGAAGTGTAGAATGCAGAGAGAAACGTGTTAATAGTAATTCTACATCTAAAAAAAGCAGATTATAAATTTCAGCCAAAAATATAATATAATATTCTCTATTTTTATTTTTATTTTTTGAATATTGACTATTAAAATACACTAATAAAAGAATTTTTAATTTTTAAATTAACAAACTTTGGCAATTTCTTGGAACTTGACTTCTGGCTCTTTGAAAATAAATATTTTTTGTTAATAGTTTTTGTTTTTAAATATTTAGTGGAATACTTTTTTTGCTACGTATGGCAACACTGTTCTGGCATATGCGACCCAGTGGTTGGTCTTAATCAGAGCAGCCGGGGGATTGCTGCCACTGATGCATTGCCCTGGGCTTCTTCGGCCAATTTCTTTGCGGTGGCTGCAAGTAATGCGGCTTCTGCAAGCTGGAGCTTCTGCATGCGGCAGTTTTTCTCTTGCGCAGTCTTCTGCTCTCCACCCAGCATGTACGGCTTGTTCCGTTATAACTTAGATCTTCTGCTGTGTCTTTGCTTCTTCGGCCATTTCTGCTGCACGTTCAAATGCAAGTGCAACATACTTGCTCCTTGAAGCAGATTCTGCCTCCGCAAAAGCTGAGCATCTTTCTTCATATAAAGCAGCCTCATAGACGACAATTTCTTCTTTTGCAGCTGCTTCTTTTGGGCGAAAAATCTCTTTAATTATTAGTATTTCAATTAATGCAGCTTCTGCAATAATCATATATTCTTCTACAAGAAAAACATTAATTTCTTTTAGCTTGAATGTCAGATAGTCATTAGACACTTCTTTGGAAGATGCAGATGGGTTTCCAGTAGATTGCCCTAATGTATGAGATTCTATTTACAATATATTTATATTGACTAAAATGTAGGTATATGTATTTGAAAATAATACTTGTAATTACTTACAAATACTGAAAATATTTGACTGGTAACTAGTGAAGACATTGCTTACCATGTACTTCTTTCTAGGTGAGGCTTTCTGCTATATTTCTTTTTACCAAGTGTCATATAATTATAGTACACGTTCTGAGCAATCTTTTTATTCCACTTGGAAAGAAAGAAACCATGTATATATAGGTTTGTTATTAATATCTTATTGTTTATCTGTCTATTATTATATAAATAGATAAGACAAGAAAAAACCTACTAAATGCATTTACTTTAATTCAGAATAAAATTTACGTCTTGTAAGACTAAGGTAGTGGCTGGAGTTAAAGCTAAAGTTTTCACTAAAACAATGTATTAGAGAAGCAAGTGAAAGAAGGAAAATATATGTAAAGAAAAAAGCAGTAAGTTTTTCATTCTTTGAAATTATTTCTAGTAAGCAGTATGTGACGTAAGAAACAAGAGTCGCTTGATAAAATTTATATGCATCAAGCATGTAAAAATATTAATCAAGTGTGCTCTTTTACATTTGATGAATACTCTGATTTTTTTTTTGCAATTTCTCTCTTTCCAAATGTCACTTTGATTGCATTGTCTTTATGATTACTATCTTTTCTGAAGTTTCAATTTCTTCCTCTTCTAATAAGATGTTTTTCATAGCTATCTTTTCTTTCTGAAATCCCACTATCTTATTTTACAGATTACTTTTTCTTATTTTCGATTTTATATCACTATTTTTCAAAATAAGCTGGTACAATTGACATCTTTATTCTAATACAAATTTTATCAAATCAATTATCTATATTTTCATGTAAATAGTCAGGAAATTTCTATCAAATAACAAACAGCTTTTCTATTCAATTTTTCAGCTTTCCAGGAAACTTTCATATTTTTTTTTGGAAAACAGTATTGTCTGTTGCAGCAATTACATATTTATGAATAAAAATAGTTTATTAAGTAATAAATATGCGCTTATTATGAACAGAAAACTATACAGCTACTTCAATATATATTAAATCCAAAAAGAAAGAAAATTTATTGATTTATTTGTTTAATATACTTTCAAATCGACTCGCATCTTTGGAGTATATTACATACTATAGCACTGTCTTAATATTTAGTATATCTCATCTTTTTTTTTATATATATTTAGTTTTATAAAAAAATTAGAGGTTTTCAATAAAGAATATTCTTTCCACAATAGATTCCCTAAGCATCTTCTATTTGAATATTTGATTTTTTTTACTCATCTTGGTTATGAGTTTGCTTTAAAGATTCAACTGCTTTATTCAAAAAAGAAGAAAGTGAATTGAATGTAGTAATTATTATTTTCTTGATCTGCAAATATGTAAGTAGTAACCAAAAAAAAATAGAGGATCATTAAGGTATATAAAATAATAATATTTAAATTCAATTTGTCTATTAATTAAATGCTTTTTGCAAAATGATGTTAAGCTTTTTCTGTAATTGATGCATTTCCAACTACAACGTATTTTATTGCTTTTTAATGTCTATGAGCTTGAGTGTGGGAAGCAAATGTATCATTTTAAAAAAATGGTTATTTTTTTCACTCTTTAATTTTGTTCTTCTTTAAGGCGAATAATAGTATATAGCAATAATTAAAAGAAATAATTCAAAAAAATTATGATTATTATAAAGCTGATAATGTTGAAAGTATTTAGCTTGCTTTTTGTTTTTATTAAATTATAGTTAAAAGAAAAAGATTTAAATAAAAATATCTTGAGAAAATAAGAATGTATTTGAAAGTATAAGTATTTTTCAAGTGCTTTTTTATTGAAAATAAAAGTGCCACAGTAGCAAATTCTCATAAAATCACAGAATCTCAAAAGATTTTATAATTTTTAGAAAATAAAATTAAAAGGGGGGAGTGAGATGAATATCAGTCATGCGGTCCATGCAAGAGTGGCGTTTTAGAGAAACCTTATATTTTTTTATAAAATGATTGGGTAGAAGTAATCAAGTGTTTCAAAAAATATCACCACGGTTAGGAAAACTTTGGTGATTTATAAACCGGTTCGTTGGACGGGGTAGCTATTTGTTTCAGAAACGCCTTAGTGTTTCAGAGATCTTTTTAGATATTTTTATAAATTGAATTAGACGGCCTATTTTTTTTTTACATATAAATTCTATGCTTTTGTGAGGCAAAAAAGGAGATACCTTCACCATTCATTTTGTTAACGAATCTAAATATATCCTAACATTTTCAGAATTGGTCAATACCCAAAAATCGTCCCGTTACTATTCGTTTATTAAAAAATCCAATGCTTTTCTAGACTCTTAGAAATAATTTCAACATATAATCAATCCTTCACTATTCGTTTTATAAAACCAACCCCCCAAGACTCTCTTAACTCTGACTTCATAAACACATAACTTACCCTTCCCCCCACTCTCTCACTCCCCCCTTTTAATTTTCTTTAAAAATTACAAAATTTCTTAAAACTCTGTGATTTTATTATAGAATCTGCAGCACTAGCACTTTTACTTTTACTTTTACTTTCAGTAAAAATGAAGCATTTGAAAAATACTTATACTTTCAAATACATTTTTATTTTCTCCAGATATTTTTATTAGACCCTTTTCCTCTAATTATAATTTAACAAAAAAGCAAGTTAAATAATTTGAGCATTATCAGCTTTGTAGTGAGCATAATTTCTTTGAGACTTTCTAACTATTGCTATATATTACTTTTGGTTTAAAGAAGAAGAGGAAGTGATTAAAACACAAAGTCAACTATTTTTTTTGAGTGCTATATGTAATTTTTTATGCTCATAGTCATGAATATAAAAGAGTAATAAAATGCATTGCTGCTGGAAATTCCATGGCTGCAGACAATTTTTTAAAAAAAATGTAAGTGCTACGTGCTGTAAATGCTCTAAATAATTCCGTATTTATTTTTTCTAGTAATATATTTGCAGGCTAACAGAACAAGAATCAGGTCCATTCAATGTACTCTTTTGTTTTTCCATGACAGCTTTATACTTAAAAAAAAATTATAAATTAAGATAAAGAAATATGCAGATACAAAATGCTCACGGAATAGAAATACAAGTACTAACAGAATGCTTTATCAAAAAAAATATTGAAGCCCCCTAAATGTTTTTCTTTTATAAAAAAATAAAAGCGCGTGATGAGTTAAATGCAAGTACTGTATCTGAACTACTAATTTGATGCTCTAGTCAATACTATACTCCAACAGTATAAAATCATTTAAAAAAATATTAAAAAAGTCAATCAATCAATGAAGGCTTTTTCTTTTTGATCTTACTTCTAAGAGCAAACAGATATTATTCGACTTTAAGACAAAACTCTTGATAATAAAAGAAAATAACAATTTTCAAAAGGGGTACTGATAGTAATAAAAAAATATATAGTTTTATATTTGAAAATTAGAAATATGTACCCCCTTACTCTCAATAGCTGTTTATTTATTACATCATTACCATAATACTAGCAAAAATTTCTATATTTGTCGATCAGACCGACCATAGCACTTTTATATAATAAATATATTGAGGACGCTAGAGAACACCTCTAATAATTTTTCTTGAATTGAATGAGAATTTGTACAAACGGCTTTGTTTTGTATATATATATATATGAATATATCTTTAAGAAAAATTCAAGTAATTACTTACGATTCCTTGTTATACTAGCTTTGAGAACTTGGTACAGAAGGCGCAGCTGTTGGTTGCCCCTAATCGGCAAATAAGTGCAGCAACATAAGAATATTGCGTTAGGTAAAAAGGAATGAGACGAATTGGTAGTCAGTTGTCCAGGCCAACAACCTGACCATAGGCACTTTGCAGATCGAACGCCATTACTAATAATAAAGCTATAACTAATTACTTAACTCCCCAGTCAGATACTCTATTGCCAACATGTGTATTCTAAATTGCAAATGATTGACTCAAGGTAATCTAAGAAGCAAAAGAAAAAAGGAATGTGTTTGATAAGAATATGCAGCCCAAGGGTTATCACTTCCGCTTTTTTTTTAAAAAAAAAAGAAAAGGTACTCCCTTTGCTTTTTAGTATTTATTTACATGGATAGTACTCTCAAAGGGCAGTTTGAATATCATAACCTATCTTTTGCGTCTCTTGGACTCTAACATAATAAAGCAAAGAACAAAATCTACACTGCTCAAGTAAAGAAAACAAAGAATAAAAAAGAAAAGACTTGAATATTCATCAAAGAAAAAAAAGCTTTTTTGTTATTACGCCTTTTTGATTAGTACATGCATATCTTATCCATAATAACCCGTTGTTTACCTTGAATATTATTGGCCAAGAAACTTTCCAAAGAATCAAAAAGAAAAAAAAAGGTATAAAAAAGCATCGTTCCCCCCCTCCGTTGGATTTTCTCTTTACACCCATTCTCTTATCGCTTGTTTTTACAATGCCTCGCCTCAGCGCCAACCTCATCTCCAGCTCCAACCGCACCAGCAACAGCCACCGCTACCGCTACCGCAACCGCAACCACATCACCAACCGCATCACCAACCGCAACCCCAACCGCGGTCTTGTGAGACGCAGACGCTCGTCTAGAAGAGCAGACGCGTTTGGTAAGTTTCTTGTTCTTTTTATCTCTTTATATAATAATAGACAGAAACAATAAAATACTAATAACAGCTTTATATATGTAGTTCCTTTGTTCCCAAGAGAGGTCAAGAGAACTGTGCAGGACATGTACGCTGCTGACATGTCGCTTGGCCAAGAAGAGAGAGAGGCTCCTCCCAGAAAGAAGCGTGCGGTGAACATTGTCTTCACCGATTGTCGGTCCAGCTTGGCCGGTGTTAGTAAGTAATTACATATATTAGTAATATATTGTATTCTTTTTATTCTTTTCTATATGTATACCTATATAACAGTCAACCTAACAACATTGTAAATTTGCTTTTTTTTCATTAGGGGGACTTATTGAAACCCCATCTGAAGTTGCCGAGCGTGAGCTGGCTATCAAGAATGCCGCTGCCAAAGCTTTGGAGGCCGAGCTGGCCGAACGTGTGCTGGCTGAGCGTGAGCTAGCTCTTGAAGCAGCAGCAGCCGATGTCTTCCTTGTCGAAGAAGCTGCTTTCGTAGCTTCGCGAGCTGAGGAGATCGCGGAAATTGCCGTGGAACTTTCCGAGAAAGCTGCACAAGTGGCAGCAGATAACGCCGAGCTAGGAGTAAGACTAGCTGTACAGGCGATTTCCCGCGCCGAAGACGCGTATGTAGCGGCACGCACACGCGCAGCCCAGTCAGCAGCAGCATCTGACGATGCTTTCCATACCGCACTCTGTGCCGAACAAGACACACTGGCTTACATTGGAGCTAGTGCTCCATATTCTGGCTCGGGGGCAGCCTATGCCATTGAGATGGCTCAAGAAGCGGCCACCAGGCAAAAAGTGGCCGCAATCACGGCTAATGCTGCGCGCGTTGCCTTTGTGGCAACCATCACCGTCCGAGAGAGAGTTTCTGTGGCAGAAGCCAAAGCCAGTGAAGCGGCGCAAGTTGCCGCGGCTGCGAAGAAGATGGCTGAAAAGGCCGATACAAAACATGCAGAAGTGGCCGAAAAAGCGGCTATAGTAGCCGAAATTGCTGCAGCAGCAACAGCAGCAATCCCAAAAGCCAAGAACCAAGAACCAAGAGCCAAGAGCCAAGAGCCAAGAGCAGAGAGCAGAGAGAAGAGGATCAGGATCAAGGGCAGGGGAAGGGGTAGAGATGGATTTAATAAATAAATAAATTGTTTTGTTATTATATATTATATTTTGCCTTTTATCTTTTGTCCCATTACTATTACTATTACTATTAGCATTACTATTAGCATTATCATTAGCTTTATTAGTTTTATCGTTATGAAATAAATTATCTATATGACTATTGCTGCAACATAAGAAAAACTGTCTTTATTATTAATAACATAATTTGAACTGAGAAAAGTCATAATTTTGTATTTTATTTTATTTTATTTTATTTTATTTTAATTTAATTTTAGCTTTGTCCTTTTCTTGTCAATTGATTCCAATATAAAGCACACTCACATCCACACCCACACCCACACCCACCTACATTTACATCTACATCAGAAAGCAGTCATGGTCCTTTATAATAATAACAAAAATATTGTTGAGTTAAAAGATCAAGGAGGCCTAAACCTCTTTTTGAATTTCAGCTTGAGAAGGTCCAACCATCATAAACCTTACGAAATTGAATTTTTCGACTGGTCAAAGTATCATAAAGAAGTTTGTCAAAAAATAAGTAGAAATTACCCGCCTGAATCTCCGGACGACACGAAACCAAAGAAGAAAAAAGAAAAAGATAGATGAGACCAAATGGCATGTGAAGATTGTACAAAAGAATCCATGTACCTCTGGTAATCATCTGAAATTGGCATTGAAGAAGAATATTATCGCTTGTAAACCAACATTGATGTAATCTATTTCTCTTTTTATCTCTCTCAAGTAATCCGGTAGTAGGTTTGAGTATTACAGCCCTCAGACTAGCTTTGACCAAAAGATGGTAACAACGGCCGTTGCAATGGGGCCAAGACTCATTCCAATTGGGTAGACGACCAATCACGAAACATAGTCTGGCTGGATGGGTCAAGATTCATAATGTGGTAGGTAAAGATGGAGTTGTTTGAGTGGTAAGAAAAACAAAATGAGGAAAATAAGGGTGTGAAGATTTGGAGCTATCTACATGCCGGTTGATAGTTCAATAACCAAAAGAAAGAGAAAAAAAGCTAATACTCATCATGTCATAAAAGCTTAGAAGATCTTGATAGTACTACTACTTGCTTTGTTAACTATGACGGCCATTCAAGAAAAACATCCGCCAGTTAGAATGCCAAATACCCTGTGCTGTGATCGGTTGCAAAAAAGCAAGCAAGGTTGACGGTGATGTGGGGGCCATGAGCAGGAAGGATATATTGACTAAAGAGAAATCGGGACACCATCGGTATCCCTACAATGAAAAATAACCTGAGAGAGAATAGTGCTTCATATCCGTCGCTTTTTGTGGAATCCAAAGAAGAAGAAGAATATGAAGATGGGTAATTTGTGTTGATCTGATCTTTCAATGTAGTTGTGTAGATTTTGTGGGTAGAAAAACGAACAAAAAATCGGAATTCATTTGAAACTGTTGTCAGGTAACAGAGAGTTTGCCACTAAAGGGTTTATATCCAGCCAATTACCCACGTTGGAGACAAGTCATTGCACTTCCAAATCAAGTTTGGTGTAATAAAAGCAAGTAACACAGAACAGCACAGAACCTGTTTAAGCTGGATACTAGGATATCAAGGTGGTATTTGCGTCGTTTGTCATTTGTCATTTCGGTCATGTCTACAAAAGGACTTTAGCATTGCTGAAAACTGTATTATCCAGTCTGGGAGTTATCTTGAGCAAGGAAGATAGAAAGATCGGGAGAGGTTTAACCAACTGGTCAGGCTTGAATTCTGGTTCTCGATTTTATCGAGTATGGATTGTTATGTATGGGCTGGTAGTCTCTCGAGACCAGGATGGTTGGTGAAAGAAGGTTAATATCAAAAAGGTTGATATTATGAATGTAAGTGTTCAATATAAATATCGAGTTGTAATTGATGTCGAGCAGAGCGGATATACCCAAGATTGACATTGATATTTATATACATATTTCAATAATAAATATATATATATATATATATCAACCTTGTATTTGGAGTCTGAATGATTTATATGACATTGCTAATTAAGAGCTATATGTTATATATATATATATATCTTGACTTGGTTTTGCTCTACTTTACTCTTAAATTTCTTAGTCTCAGAAATCGAAAAAGAAGAGTAGGCTTATCAGATATTAACTTCAAACGAAAAAGGGACATAAGACACAATATATATACTAGCTCTGAGGATTTCGGTTTGAATATACAAGGGAATTGGATAAACGATTAATATGAAAAGAGTACAATGCCAAAGAGAGTGTATTATAAAAGGTATCAAGTATCCGTAGAGCTTTTGATATGTTTTTTTTTCTTCCTTAACATTTTATAAAGGAAGAGGGGAAATAGTGTTCTTCTTGTCTTTTGTTCTTTTTTTTTGTCATCACATATTAATTGGTTTGCTATGCTTGAAAGTCTAGGAATATTTCTATGAAAAGAGAGGGAAATTGTTCTAATAATCAAGTGTTGCTAATACTAAATACTGAAAATGGTGTAATATATAGGATTTATATAAAATATATATATATATATAATCTTACTCTTATAAAGTGTTGAATGGATCCTAATGATTAGTTCGGGATCAAAGAATATTTTAGACAAGGTAAGCTATTTGGATCAAATGTAGAAAAACATAGTAAGAATGTAACAAAAGGAAAAAGTCGGTTGTGGGAGAGATGGTAGCTAGTGGGAAGAAGAAGAGCTATAGTATAATCATCTTTCTTGATGTAGAGTTGGGTCACTTAAAGAATAGTAGTATAAGTTTAGTGTTTTAGGAGTCAAGGTTCTTGAAAATAACTTGACGAGGTATAGAAAATAAAAAAAAATATACTGTGCGTGTTTCTGATGATACCCCACGGGAGGGATGGGAGTCTCTATATTTCACCCAGATGTGTCACGTCGTAAAAGATCGGGATAGTAAGTACCATTCAACGATACAAGAGAGAGAGAGAGAGACAGAAAATTACTTGAAAGGTAATTTGCGCCGAGAAGATCCAGGATAAAAATATGACAAATAATCGTAGTAATTACAGATCAAAAATTGGCTTGTAACCATCGGCATTATCCTCAAATTATTATTATTATTTTGGGAATTAAATATATCATGTATATATATATATATATATTATGCAGCCGAGGAAAGATGGAGAATATAGGCTAACTATAGAAAACATTTATTTTTTGAAGGAATTGACCCATGATTGAACAAGATTTGTCAAAGAGGATTTCTGGGAGTAATTGTCACACTTATATATATATATATATATATATATATGAATTATCAACTACAAGTAAAAGTCAATATGTCAAGCTCAGTGATATAATTAAAAATAGAGTGAGTAAGTACCATGTTTTGCTGTTGTTGGAAACTGAATGGATAGTTTGGTTGTTTTATTGCTGTAAAAGAAAATTAGTACACAAGTAGATTCTGAGGTACTTTTCACACAGTTGTTCAGAAAGAAATCTCAAGCTCTTTAAGCACCCAAAAAACGTGTATATATTTGACAAATGCTTTTTGTAATTACATGCTTTTATTTTTTAGCAATGTAAATGACCAAAAACTCTTGAAAGAGACTTAATAAGAGTTAACATCATATAGATAATTTATCTTGAGAAAATAAATAAATAAACACTATCAATTAATTATATTCTTACCATTTCCCTTTTGACAACTATTGAACTTATTTATTCCCACTGGCAGCTCTTCTTTTATATATATACAATATTGAGACCTATTTCTCACCATTTCTTCACTAATTTTGTTTTGTCAGATATCTTCAACCAATTCAATGCTATAAAGCAACAGAATATTTAGCACTGGTTGGTTGTTCAAAAGTTTTGCAAAGGATGTTCTTGATCCGGTCTCAGTCTGTACCTCTTATGGTCTTACTAGAATAGAAGAAAAGTATGCTTTCTATCCTGTGAAAAATATTGGACTGTGTGATCTGATATGTTTTCTTATTCTTTCTTTGTATATACTTTTAAGAATACGTAGTGCACTACCTTGACCTGTTACAACACTAAAGAATGGTTTAAAGTTTCTTTTCTTTTTTTTTCCTTCTCCCCTTAAACCTCTGTATACTTGTTTCTGCATTGATATTAACCTCGTAGTGCAGCAGGCGGTAAAAAAAAAAGAAAGAGAGAGAGAGACAAATTGCTAGCCAGAATATACACACATTTCTGCACCATCACCAATGAATATATTTATCCATACTTTCTTTAATTGTTCCACTTCTTATCAAACCCTGTCTATTATAATTTTGAAGGAGTAAAATGCACACACATATAGCGTAGGGAAATGAATACTAAACACTTTAAACCACTGTGCCTTATTTCTACTCTTATATAGTTTACAGAGTTAATTCATTTGAGAAAATAGATAAATAAATAAAAGAAGTGTAAAGACATTTATGATTAAGTAAACCTTAAGTTTTGGGTAATGCAACACAATATGTTTGTAGTCAGATTGCGCAACATCTCGTAAACCGCTTTTCTTCTTCTTTTTTTGTCTTCCCATAAAAACGGATTTACCGGCAAGCTCCTTTAAGAAAGAAAGAAAGAAAAAGAAAGAAAAACCTTCTCTTGCAATCTCCGCCAAAATTCTGAGGAAAGGTACTTTTAACAATTTTATGTAAATACTTCTTGACTTTTGGAAGCTCAATTAATTTCTTTGGATTGTTTTACCTTGTACTTGAGCAGCTACTAATATATTATACAAATAATAAATATAAACCTTTATTTAAATATACATATTACAGCATATGGTAAACTGTCTCTTAATCAACATTTTTGGTACAAGTGAATTTCGACAATTAAACAACTCAGCTTCATACATTTCAACAAATAATATACTCTTTCTCTTTCTCCCCAATTAACGCCGTGTTACCTGCTATCGAATATATTTCTTTTGATGTGTTGCTTTTTAAAGATAAAATGCTTATAGAATAATAATAATAATAATACTAAAACGAGAATGATATATATATATAACAAAATGAAAATGAAAAGCAGAAAGTTAGGACTCTTTAAATTGGGTTACATTATTTGATTCAGCGTCATGGTTACAAAAGTGCTGGAAAATAGATTTCATGAATGCTCTACTAAAAATAAATATGTAAAAGCATACTATGTTTTATTCTATAGAAAGCAAAAGACAGCACTTATTGATTTGCACTTGAGTCTATATGTACATTCATACATGTACTCCTTATGATATTTGAGGTAATGAGCTTTTATGAGAAGAATTGGGAAATATTTCTTTAATGAAATGAGGTATTTTTATTTTCCTATTATCATAATTTTTTTTGGGATTTTTGGTTTGTGTAGTAGAAAATCAAGAAGAAGAAAAAGAAGCTCATTTGTTTATTTTCCTAGATCTCTTGTGAAATGCTCAATAAATTCTTAATTCTGAGTGAATTTCTAGTACGTAAAACTAGAGACAGAGAAATGGATCGTATTTGACTTTAGTGAGCACTAAAATAAACCATGAGAAAATCGACTATTGAAAAGGAACCCGTTTAAAAGCTGGTCTTGCCAAATGATAATTATCAAAAACCAGGTTTATAGCTTTAGCTTGACTGAAATATATGTATATGTATATGTATATGTATATGTATATGTATATATATATATATAATCGCCTTCAATCTTAAAAATAATAATCATAATCATTCATAGGATATAGATTGTACTACAATAGAAGCATAATTTCGGGTAAAATATTATGGGTATATCAAAGTCATAACCATATACAACTATACAAAATATGTTAATGTACTTTAATATTTCTAAATCTTTTCTTTATGCATTTCTTATATGGTAAGTAGGCAGTTACACAGACTATGGGAAAAAGTATTCTGGATTTACCTATTTGTAATATGTCTCTAATTTAGAAATAATATAAGCTTCAAATTTTGTACACATCAATATTATCCCACCCTATTTTCAGTGCAACATTTCTCTAAACTATATTTCACACCCTCCCCCATGTTATTTCTCTCGTATTCTTTTACTACGGACAATCCCCGCGACATTGTATCTTTTCTTATATGTATATATATATATATTTCTTTACGGTGCTCTTTAACCAGATTGGCTAATTGTCTTTCATCCGACCTAATGTCAGATCCAAAAGGGGGTATTTTTACCTAACATATCAATTCAACTTACCGACTTCTCAAACACACTCCATTATCTATCTATCTTAATAAGCATATGTTTTGACAGACCAAAAAAAACAAAGTCTCAAAAAACTATATATAATGATAAAATGGTAGATCAAAAAACGGTATTGATTTCACCAAAGTTTCCTTCCTCCTCCTTTTCTTTCGTCTTTAACGTCGTTTGATCTGTCCACTCGGTGTCTTTGATCCAATCAAATTTGTGTCCGTACTCTTTCCCACTTCTATATTCACTACAAGCCAACCAAAACCATGTACAAGTTCGTCTTATTGCTCTTGTTGTTGATTTCCTTTGAAATGACAATCGCCATGCCCAACCTCCCTTTCTTGGATGGTAGAGGTGTCGACCCCGCTTCAGGTGGGCAGTGCACCACATGTTTGGATAACTGCAAGAAATCCTCTGATCCCTACTGCAGTGCTGATTGTTGCTGGAAATGTATCCCAGGAAGAGGAGGAAACTGCCACTGTTGTTAATTGATATTGATATATACCATAATGTTATAATAATAAAATATAATAAATTATACCATAAAATAATATAATACAATAAAATATAAAAAGGAAGCTGTTGATCCCTATGAAAAACAATAATAGTATCAAATCTTTGTTGTAATGCTGTATAGAGTTCGATTGTATATAGAGCTTACTCGTATTAGATAATATATCCCTTTGTCTCTTTTTCTGTCTAAAATATTGGGTCCAAATACATGGGGTGGATATCTGATACATTGTGGAATAGGTTACTATGCTTTGTTTTCTTTTGTCTGTCTGTATGTATGTGTATGGATATTTACTGAATATTCTTTCTGAATATAAGAATTGAATGTAGAAAATATAGACATATCATTACAGAAAAAAATAGTTAATACTAAAATGTTAATAAACAGACAGGTTATTTGTATAAGAAAAAACGTCTTCTATTAGTATGATTATTATTTTAAAAAAGGTGCCTGCTAAAGATGTCCTGAGTGCTAGAATTTGTAAATACAATTTCTGCGTGAGTTGTATATTTAAACTTTCATATATATATATATGTGTGTGTGTGTGTGTGTGTGTGTGTGCCCTAATATTCCCACTTCATTATCATCCAATAATGTTAGGGATGTAAAAGATGCCTTATTCAGCACCTCTATCTCCTTTGCATCAAAAACAAAAAAAAAGAATACCATTTATTAATTTCCTTTCAGTGTTTTCACAACTCTATTTGCAAAAGATCACTTTAAAGATTATTGAAACAAGAATCTCTGTAGTCTTTAAATATTGAGAAAAAGTGATATTTATTAAAAGATCAATATTTGATAACATCACTATGACATCTTTTCATCTGAGCTAATGTGATTTTGGATAGAAATATAATGCAAATTGCAAATTGCCACTGAGATATGTTTCCAATATTCATGGGTGGCCATGTCTAAAGACTTATAGAGATCCGGTAGACTGGGTACTCTTAAGATGGCTGTGAGATCAAGACTATTTTACAATCATGCCATTAGTGGCACATTATCCACCTTTCTCCTATGACTATTAATGCGCTTTATCTTTTGACAAGGTGTATTTTTTCTATTTAAAGGAGCTTGCGCATCCTGTTCATACAAGAACCCAGAAACCATGCCATAACGAGTTTCAAATGGTGTAACACTTTCTCACATATAATCTAAAGATGTCTTTTAAGTTTTTTTTTGTTAAAACTATACCAGTCTTTCTCAATCTTTGATTTGATTTATGTATATTTATCAATAGTATGTCTATCTTTTTTGAAACGGGGCTTAATGATCCATTATGAAGCATACGACGGTTAGTAAGCAATCTTTTATAAGCTAAAATGTCCTCTTCGCCTATTAAGACTACATTTTTTGACTTGCTGGGACCTAGTGAGATCTGAAGCAGAATATATATATATACTTTAAAAACACACAACAGCAACAGCAACAGCAACACAGATATTCTGTTTTACAGAGGTTGAAACATATGTCATCGAATGTTATGAATGTTAGGAATCCAAGTGAATCTAGAGAGAATAAATACTCTGCTGATAGACTAAAATATAGAAATTTATAAAGCATTATCAGACACAAGAATATAGTAGAAATGCATAATAGAATACATAAAAAGAGACTGAATATTTTGTACATTATACAACAGCGGATAGTAACTTGGCTTTTGCATTACAGTCAATACTAATGAATGTTCTAGCACATAACTTTCCATAATCCTTTTGGACTAGATAGCGTAATTAAATGTAAAGAGACCTAATATTAAAAGAGCTTTGGATTAATAAGACGCCTATGCTTAAAGCAACTTAAAGCTGTATTTGGTTGCTTTGCTACTTAATTTTTTTTTCGACTGAACAATAGCAAATATATCTGTTTCTTTTTTTTTTATTCTTTTAATAATTTTTCTTCTATTGTTATCTGTATCAGGATTAAAATATTTGCAATATACTTACACAGAACAAATTCCAATGATTTTTTATTTTTCTATTTAAAAGAAAAATACATCTATAGCGATATGTCCTATGCAAAACATGGTTTTCTTGTTTTTGTAGCTTAAGTGATCCATTCAAATAAATGAAGAGGGCTACTTTATACAATATCTTATTCGCATTTTAGCTGCATTGACTAATGTTAAATAGTGCTCTAAATATTTAGAGCATTATGATCATGACAGATATCATAAAGGGTTATGTCTTAAGTAATAGTCAACGGTCCTACGGTGATGGATATACACAAAACTGTTATATAATGCTATAGAGCTGGAAGTATGATTTCAAATCAAGAAATCTGATCATTTTCATTGCCAATGTTAGTGCTGAAAAGCTTTCCCTAATAGTGTAAACCTACAACATTTGCAATTCATAAAGTAAATATGAGCTATACATAATGCTTTTACCTTCTACCTGATTTGATTGCCTTGACTTATACTGTGAGGGTATTTCTGGGCATACTAAGACAAGGCAGAGGCAATAGATGAGTAAAATCATAGACCAGAGAGCAAAATCTCAAAAAATAAAATATCGAATTTTCAGTTTCCAAGTTATCAATATGATAATAAAGAGATGGCTGCCAGGTTACGAAGTACACTGGCTAGCTCTTCGTGTACAGTCTCCGAATGTTCTGTGCCCATTAGTCATGTATTGTTTTAAAAAAAAAAGACATCTACGGTTGCACTTGAAAACCTAATTGGTTTCGGTTGACTGTTGCACTACATGAGACTGTTTTTTAAAATCTCAAAATCTCAAAATCTCAAAAGCTTAAAAACAGCGTAGATTGGACAAGAGTGTTCCCCAGCCAAAATTGAACATTTCGTCCCAAATGTTTGTTTTTGGGATTTTGAGGGTGGCAAGAGATGTTCTTTTTCAAATTGTTAGCCAATTATACTCTCTTATTTTCTATACTAAACTACCTTTAGATATTAACAGTACAAAAAAGAGGGGAAATATTTGATATATCCGCATGTAATTTTAGTTATTTTATAAGTCTGTCGTACCAGATTAAATAGATCAATTTTTCAATCTCCCTGTATATTATCAAGGACAGTGTAGCACCAGACATTTGAAGAAAAAATATTCAAAGAAACGAAAGCATAAAGGCTGTTAATAAAAACTTCTTTTTTACTTTTGATTTCTCTCTTTCTCTCTCTCTTTATACAATTATTATTATGGGATTCTCAGGACTACCATTCGAAATTCTTTTGAAAATTGCCGATAATCTAAAGAAAAATGAATTGCTGGCTTGTTCTCTGACGTGCAAGGGATGGAGACACCCGTTTCTAATAGTTCTGTGGAAAGATATACATGTTTTTAACCCTAAAGGAATGAAAGCATTCATCAACAGTATTAAAGCCTCAAAGAATGTATCCAGCTCACACTCCCTCTTGGCTCACACTTTACGCATACTTCTTGATTCCCGTGCTATCAGAAATTTCGATATGGATATTTCTGAAATATTTAAATACATGCAAAACTTAAAGTGGCTGGACCTAGGGGATGTAGACTATAAATCTATTTACACCGAAATAACAAAGTCGGAAAAAGTATGGACGTCTCTGGAAAGGTTGACAATGCGATGCCCTATAGCTTCTGAGATACAGCCAGCAAAGAACGTACTTGAATTTATATATGCATGCAATATGCTTCAAAGATTACAAGTATTTTATCAAGCACAGAGTTATAACACAGAGTTTAGTGTGGATGATTTTGACAACATGCACCAAAACTTGCAAAACCTATCGTCTTTCGACCTTAATATATATCTCAGCCCTGATTTTTCGACTACAATGAACAAAATCCGGAGTACAAAACCAGCTTTTGGCATGACATCCTTATATATAAGCTCGAGAGAATATCGCAAATACGTAGACGAAAGCACATATGTATGTCAGAATAACTGGAATCCTTTGTGGTTATGCTATTTTGGATACAAATATCCAAACTTACGTTCAATAACGCTGGATGTTGCGGATGCAGGAGATATCCCGATAACTTCGGACCAGAAGCAAGCAGCCATATCTCTTTTCCGATCCAATCCAAACGCTTTTCGACATCTGGAAGAATTCAAACTTGCGACCGACACCTATTTCGAGTCTTCTGATTTTGTTTTATGGGATTTGCTTTGTGCGTTAAGACTCCCTCTTAAGCATTTGAAGTTAAATGCGACAAGATTCGGCAAAGTAGATCCTTCGTACCCAATGGATGTTAACAGGATTTTACAATACGTTTCCGAAACAATCGAGACACTTTCGCTCAGAGGATTTATATATAACAGAAACTACCAAAATACGACTCTGGAACTATCCTATTATTGTCCGTTATTGACGAAGCTTTGCATCAGAGGAAAGAACGTGTCTCTTAATCTAGACAATATATTGGAAAAATGTGTGGCCCTCAAAAAACTGAAGTTCGCTGGAGAAAGATTATTCGTTAATACGATCACGACAAACGAAGAGCCAAAGCAACAACATGGACTACAGAAACTGATGCTATATGATTGTACTATAAAGGCCGAAGTGTTTCATTACATATCTTCCAGGTGTAGACGTCTGAAGCGTATGACTTTGAGGAATTTGCACATCGAGGGATCTATTTGTGAAGAAACCGGGCGTTTATTACTCGACATGCCATATACTTTCTTAGAGGCTCTGTACATCGGGAAGATTAAATACGGTGATGAATACCGACAAAGTGATCTAGGTAGTTTTGGTATGACACTCCTGTCTCAGATAAGCAAACCTCTACTATCAAATGGAAATAACAAAAATCAAGAAAAGGAGATAGATTCAAAGTACCCTATAGTAACAAGTCACGATATTAAATGGCTGTATACATATGTGTACGCTTGGGTTAATGATGTTCCCGTCACAGACACTATGGAACCTTCGCACAAAGACGTCGATATTGTACTTGATTACTTTAAAAACTTTCAGATTAACAAGGCTAACTCACCTTTAAATGATCACAACTTGTATTATGAAGAGGAACCAGAGAGCTGCTGGAAATACGAACTTTATAAAGGATACGGAGAATTCAGATTTGGCAAGGTTAAAGGTTTTACTTTTATATTGGAAGTAACCGAGGACGAGCTTTAGGTAATATGCTATAAGAGACTATTTTCAAAAGCAAATAAAGTAAAGCAAAAAAAAAAAAAGATACACAAACAATATACTGTGATATTTTATTTTGAGTGTAATAAGGCAAGGAATTAAAGGTAGACAAGAAAAGCTATAAAACAAAGCAAGAAATCTTAATAGTAAAATGTCTAATTTTGAGCTGTCAAATTATCAATATAATGGGATAACTGCTCTGTCTTGAACTGTATGTTTAAGCTTGCTAGGACATGACGTAAATTAATGGACTCTTCTTGTGCACTATTCAAATTCACTGTAGCCATTAGCATTCTATTGTAACAGAAAAACACACACACACAACTGTAGGTGCACTTAAAAACTTAGCTACTTTCGGTTATCTGCTATCCGCTTTCATTTCTATGAGCTGGTTCTCTTCTTTATTTTCTTGTCCTCCTTTCAAAAAAAAAGATTGTGTGTTACAAAAACTAAATGAAAAAGGTCTTGCCTTTTCATAAGATCTATAGTGCAATGATTTGATTAATATAAAGAAAAGCTATAGAATCAGCTTAAACTGAATTTAGCTCTTTGATGTCAAATACATTTCTACAGTACCATGTTCTGTTGACAGCACTTGAATACTAATAATTTTCTTTTATCTTACGTTATTTGTGTACGGAGAACTGACTGCACCTTGTACATCTTGATGGTTACATCAATGATTCGAATGTAAACAGATTTGTAGCTCCCAATATCAGCTCGCCGCAGTATTTTTTCTCTCTCTTTATTATAGCTGTCGATTTTGATTTTATTGACACTTATATATATATATATATTTCAATATATTTGTTTTTCGTATGTTTCTCTCTTTTTCTCTTTATATAATTATTATTATGGGAGTATCAGAATTACCACTCAAGATTCTTATGAAAATTGCTGATAATCTGTCGATACTGGGCAAACACTTTTGTTCTCTGACATGCAAAAGATGGAGACACCCTTTTCAAAAGTGTCTGTTGAGAAACATAGTAATTGGCCCTCATGAGGGTGCCCAAGTACTTGTCAGTCTTTTTAAAGCCTCTGGTAAAAATGCTCCCACATTATACGGCCTCAACCTCTGGATTCATAGTCTACAAATACATCATTATTTTGATGTGAGAAAAATATCAGATATGCATTTTTCTGACCTATTCGGATACCTGCAAAACTTGAAGCACCTGGACCTTTGGATTTTATCATCTGATGATATTTACGGAGAGGTAACAAGAACAGGGGCAGGATGGAAGTCTCTGGAAAGTCTGAAGATACAATACAGTATGCCTGAAAAGAAGTGGTCAGCAAGAGACATGTTTGAATGTATAAATACATGCAGCATGCTCCAAAAATTGAAAATACACAAGCACGGAGAGGGTTATTATATGGATTTTAGTTTGGATGACTTTGAAAAAATGCACCAAAGCTTGCAAGAACTATCTTCTATCGAGGGGGACATGTATCTAAATACTGACTTTTCGTCTACATTGGACGCGCTCCGAAATATGACACCAGAGTTTGCTATGACATCCCTAGATATACGCTCGAAAAAGTACGAAATGAATGATGGTGAATTTAGTAGAAATTGGAATGAGTAGAATCCTCTATTGCTGTACTATTTTGGTCACAAATATCCAAACCTTCGTTTCCTAAAACTAGACGCCACGGACGTATCTGATAATCATACGAATTTGGACAAAGGGCCAAAAATCAGATCTCTTTTTCGATCCAACCCAAACGCATTTAAACACCTGGAAACATTCGACTTCACGACCGACAACTATTATGAGTTTTCTGACTTAATTTTATGGGATTTGCTCTGTCCATTAAAAGTTCCTCTCAAGCATTTGGCATTAAATGCATTAAGAGAAGGCAAAGTAGACGACTCAAATCCAATAGATATCAACAGAATCCTACAATCATTTTCTGAAACACTCGAGAGACTTTCCGTTCAAGGATTCGCATATAGCGATAATGTCAAGAATCAGACTCTAGAAATATCCTATTACTGCCCGTTTTTGAGATATCTTTTTATCGGTGGCAGCGAAGTATATCTTAATGTGGCTGATTTATTGGACAAATGCGTGGGTCTCAAAGAACTAAAAATCCGTGGCGGGAAGTTGTTCATTAATCCAACCACACCAACCGAGGAGTCAAACCAACACCATGGGCTGGAGATTTTGAAGTTACAGAAATGCTCTGCAACTGCCGAAGCATTTAGTTACATCTCTTTCAGATGTAGAGGCTTGAAACATATGACTTTGCATACTTTCTGGGTCCCTGGATCTATTTGTGAAGAAACCGGATGTTTGTTAGTCGACATGCCATATACTTTCTTAAAGACTCTGAACATCGGTCAGGGCCAATACGGCATATCACGCAATGTCTCTTTTGGTACTTCTATTGGTCTGGTCCTCCTGTCTCGATCAAATGATACCCCATTATCAAATAAAAAAAAACGAAAAAGAAAAAAAAGGAGATGGACTTAGAGTGCCCTATAATGACTAGTCCCAATATTGATTGGCTCTACACATTCGATTATTATGTCTATCCTGGGACGTATGTCCTAGAAACTAGAAAACTTTCAAGGGAATACGCAGATGTCATACTTGAATATTATCAAAACTTTCAGTCAAACTCGATAGACCAAATAACAAAAGATAATAGCTCTTACGATGTAGCAAATCCTGAGACTGGCTGGGAATATGACCTTTACAGAGGATACGGCGAATTGAGATTTGGTAATATTGAATCCATTTCTGTTATAAGTGAAGAAAATGATGATACATTTTAAGGGATCAGCTGTATACCAGGCCATTCTCAACAAAATAAAATGGAAAATAAAGTAAAGCCAGACTTACACAATTCAAACAAGCCATAAACCAAGGAACAAAGTCTAAATAATAAAATATCTAATCTTGAGCTGTCGAATTATCAATATGAAAATAATGAAATGACTGGTCCGTCTTGTAATATAAATTTGAATTTGCAACTTCACAATATATTTGTGCACTCTTTACATTACTTTTGATTGACTGTCATTTCATTCCACTTCTCCAAGTTGGTTTTCCATTTTTTGTCTTTCCTTAAAAAAAAAAAGGGTTATTGTGTTACAGAAGCCGAATTAACAAGGGGTTAGTTTGTTATATACTCATAGTACAATTCTTTCGGTAAAGACAAGTATAGCCCCCCCCCCCCCCCCCCTAACGCACGCACAAACACAGCAACAGTTTGAACGGCCTATAGTTATTTGATATTAATATATTCATATATGATCATGTTTTTTTTTCGACAAGATTTGTATACTAACAATATTTCTACTTCAAGCTATTCGTGTGTAGGCAGGTGATTGCGAATTGTATTCATTTATGGTTACCTCAATGATTTAGATATAACCCGAGTCATAACTCATAATATCAGTTTGCCGCAGTATTTTCTTCTTCTTATGACTGTCAATTGCCATTTCATTGCATTGACATTTGTATATTTATTTCAATGTATTCGTTTCACACATCTTTATCTCTTTCTTTCTTTCTTTCTTTATCTAATTATCCTTATGGGGGTGTCAGACCTACCATTCGAAATTCTTACACAGGTTGCTTATAATTTACCGGCAAGAGACAAACGCTCTTGTGCTTGTACGTGCAAGAGATGGAAATACCCGTTTCAAATGGCTCTGTGGAGAAACATAAAAGCTCGTGACTATTCCGACATCCAAAAGATTATTAACAGTATTAAAGCTTCCCAAAGTATATACCCACTACACAGTCTCTGGGTTCATAGTTTACATATGCATCATTCCTACGGTGAATCAAATTTACAAGATATAAATCTTTCTGACCTATTCAGAAACCTGCCAAACTTGAAGCGCCTGGAGCTAGAGGTTGGAAACTGTAAAGATATTTACACAGAGATCCCAAGATCAGACGAAATATGGAAGTCCTTAGAAAGTCTGAAAATAAAATACAGTGCGATTATATCGAGGGAGCCGCCACAAAACGTCTTGGAATTTATAAATGCGTGTACCATGCTCCAGAAATTGGAAATACACAAGCACGGAGAGGGTTATCGCATGGAGTTTAATGTGGATGACTTTAACAGCATGCACCAAAACTTACGAATCTTATCATCTATCAAAGCTAAACTATGTCTCAGGGCTAACTTTCCGGCTACACTAGACACAATCCCCAACACGACACCGGCGTTTGGCATGATATCCCTAGATATAGATTCAAGAATATCCGAAAAGACATTCGGCTATATAGATTCATTTCGGAGTAACTGGAATCCTTTATGGCTGTACTATTTTGGCTACAAATATCCAAACCTGCGTTCCCTAAAATTGAATGCCACGGATGCATGGGAGAAGTCAATGGATTTGGACAAGCGGCAAAGAATTATCTCTCTCTTTCAATCCAATACAAACGCATTCAAGCACTTGGAAACATTAGTCTTTACGACCAACGAACATTTCCAGTTTTCCGATTTTATTTTATGGGAATTGCTTTGGGCATTAAAAGTTCCTCTTAAGCATTTGACGGTAGATACAACATATAATGGCGAAATAGACGGTCCATACCCAATGACTATAGGCAGAATCTTACAATTCGTCTCTGAGACACTTAAAAGCCTTTCGATTATAGGGCCTATATATAGCGATAATGATAAAAAGCCGACTCTTGAACTATCCCATTACTTTCCGTTTTTAACTAATCTTTGCATCAGTGGCAGCAATGTGTCTCTTAATCTAGATGATGTATTGGGCAGATGTGTGACCCTTAAACAGCTGAAAATTTGTGGTGGAAGATTATTCATTAATCCAAGCATGACAACCGAGGAGTCAAAACAACAGCAACAACAACAACAACATCATCACCCTCAGCAGCAGTATGGACTACAGACATTGAAGCTATATGATTGTACTATAAGCGCCAAAGTATTTAATCACCTTTCTTTCAGGTGTAGAAGTTTGAAGCACATGAATTTGAACACCTTGTGCATCCTTGGATCTGTTTGTGAAAAAACCGGATGTTTGTTACTCGATATGTCACATACTTTTCTAAAGACTCTATACATCGGCCAGATTCGATACAGCAGATCATACGAAGAAATGAAGGCAAATGATTATATTAATATGACACTTTTGTCTCAGTTAAATGATGCCCCATTATCAGACGAAGAGAGCGAAAGAAAGAAAAATGAGATGGATTTAGAATACTCTACTGTAGACTTTGGCAGTATGAATTGGCTCCACACATATGAGTTCGACTCGGATACTGGGGCAAAAGACTATGTCACTGTAAGACTTTCGGCCGAAGAGGTCGATAGTGTACTTGAATACTTTAAAAACTTTCAGTCGAGCAGAATTAGCTCAACTTTTGATGATAGCAGCTCATGTGATGGACAGGAAACACAGATCTACTGGAACCACGATCTTCACAAAGGATACGGCGAATTGAGACTTGGCAATATTGAAGCTGTTCAAGTTATATGTGCACAAAAGGATAATAGTTTTAGGAAATATGCTGTATGATAGTCTCTTTTCAAAATAAAATAAAACACAAATTTACATAAATAATATACTTGGTATGGACAGACTAAAAGTTCAAAAAAAAGGACAAAACAAGTTTATCCAGAACTTAGTCAATCAGACTAATTTATGGCTGTCCACACCTTGGGGTTACTCAGCCAGATTGATCGATCACATTTTAAATTCAGGCCACAATATTATTGGATTACAACTGCGATAGCGACGATCAAAATTTGATCGATTAACGTACGGTTCTCTGATTGCCTGAATCCTCACTTTTTTATATGCAATACAATACTGTTTTTATCTTCCTCCTTAATAAATTCTAGAATTTACTGTCAACAAAGTCATATAATAATTTTTTCTCTCCATCCTACATGTCAAAATATAGAACAAAGCAACAGACAACCGATGCCTTAAAGAAATCGCGTAAAATCAGTGAATTTATCGTGAAAAAAAACACTGGTAGTCTTTATCAGCAAGTAGAGACGAGCTTATTAAAGATATTTTAGGAGTAATCGAAAGGGAAGTTAATGTAAATTTGGAGCGGATAGCTGCCGTGAAGGAGCTTGAACAAACGCTTAAAGCCAATAAATGCATACACAAGGTTGGCAATGTATTGTCAGATCTTGAGCCAAAGGAAAAAACACTTGGCTTTTTCGAGAATCTACGTGCATACAGGTTCAAGGAAGAAATCAGGATGTGCAAAAGCTTATTATATAAATGCTATAAAAACTATGAATTTCGTACGAATTTTGTACTTTTGTCTTTTGGTGTCCTCAAGTACAAATTGAGATCATTGGCTAAAATTCACACAAGAATTTGATCAATTAATCTGGCTGAGTACCCCCATTGTATAAAAATAAAAAAGACATCTATGGTTGCAATCGAAAACCTAATTGGTTTTAGTTGACTGTTGCACTACATGAGACTGTTTTTTAAAATCTCAAAATCTCAAAATCTCAAAAGCTTAAAAACAGCGTAGATTGGACAAGAGTGTTCCCCAGCCAAAATTGAACATTTCGTCCCAAATGTTTGTTTTTGGGATTTTGAGGGTGGCAAGAAATGTTCTTTTTCAAATTGTTAGCCAATTATACTCTCTTATTTTTTTATACTAAACTACCTTTATATATTCAGTACAAAAAAGAGGGGAAATATTTGATATATCCGCATGTAATTTTAGTTATTTTATAAGTCTGTCGTACCAAATTAAATAGATCAATTTTTCAATCTCCCTGTATATTATCAAGGACAGTGTAGCACCAGGCGTTTGAAGAAAAAATATTCAAAGAAATGAAAGCATAAAGGCTGTTAATAAAAACTTCTTTTTTACTTTTGATTTCTCTCTTTCTCTCTCTCTTTATACAATTATTATTATGGGATTCTCGGAACTACCATTCGAAATTCTTTTGAAGATTGCCGATAATCTAAGGAAAAATGAATTGCTGGCTTGTTCTCTGACGTGCAAGGGATGGAGACACCCGTTTCTAATAGTTCTGTGGAAAGATATACATGTTTTTAACCCTAAAAGAATGAAAGCATTCATCAAAAGTACTAAAGCGTCAAAGAATGTATCCAGCTCACCATCCCACTTTATTCACACTTTAAACATATACCTTAATTTCTATGAGCTCAAAAGTCTCGATATGGATATTTCTGTCATATTTAAATACATGGATAACTTAAAGTGCCTGTACCTAGGAGATATAGACTATAAATCTATTTACATTGAGTCAACAAAATCAGAAAAAGTGTGGAAGTCTCTGGAAAGCTTGACAATACGATGCTGTGGAGCTAAAGAGATACAGCCAGCAAATAACATACTCGAATTTATATGCGCATGCAATATGCTTCAGAAATTACAAGTATATGAGCAAGGATCGGGTTACCACATAGAGTTTAGTATGGATGACTTTGACAAAATGCACCAAAGCTTGCAAAATCTATCGTCTTTCGACCTTCAAATATATCTCTGCCCTGACTTTTCGACTACATTGAACACAATTCCAAGCACAACACCGGCTTTTGGTGTGACATCCTTATATATAAGTTCGAGAGAAGATCGCAAATACATAAACTCAGAAACAGATTTATGTCAGAATAACTGGAATCCTTTGTGGTTGTGCTATTTTGGATACAAATATCCAAACTTGCGTTCAATAGCGCTGGATGTTGCGGATGCACGAGATAACCCGATAAATTCTGACCAGAAGCAAGCAGCTATATCTCTTTTCCGATCCAATCCAAACGCTTTTCGACACCTGGAAGTATTCAAATTTGCGACCGACACCTATTTTGAGTCTTCGGATTTTATTTTATGGGATTTGCTTTGTGCGTTAAGACTCCCACTTAAGCATTTGAAGTTAGATGCGACAAGATCTGGCAAAGTAGATCCTTCATACCCAATGGACGTCAACAGGATCTTACAATATGTTTCCGAAACAATTGAAAAACTTTCGCTCACAGGGTTTATATATAATGGAGATCACCAAAATACGACCCTGGGGCTATCCTATTATTGTCCGGTCTTGACGGAACTTTGCATCAAAGGAGAAAATGTGTCTCTTGATCTAGACAAGATATTGGAAAAATGTGTGGCTCTCAAAAAACTGAAGTTCGCTGGTGAAAGATTATTTGTTGATACGAACACGATATCCGAGGATCCAAAGCAACAACATGGACTACAGGAACTGATGTTGTATGATTGTGCTGTAAAGGCCGAAGTATTTCATTACATATCATTCAAGTATAGAAGTCTGAAGAAAATGCTTTTGAAAAAAGTGTTCATCGAGGGATCTATTTGTTACGCAACCGGGTGTTTATTACTCGACATGCCGTACACTTTCTTAGAATATCTGTACATCAGCGAGATTCAATTCGGTGAATCATACGAAGATATGGATCTAGAGCTTGATATCGCTCTGACACGCGTGTCTCAAATAAGCGAACCTCAAATGTTTAATGAAAGAAACAAAAAGGAAGAAACGGAGATAGACTCAATTCAGCCTATAGTTGAAAGCTACGATCTCGAATGGTTCTATACTCATGTGTACAATTTGGCTGATGGGACGTCCCCCGCATACAGTGTGGAAATTTCAAAAGAAAACGTCAAAATTATACATGAATACTTTAAAAACTTTCCGTTAAACAGCAGGAACCTAAGTTTATATGAGGATGAAATGCATCTTGAAGAGGAACCAGAAAACTGGTGGAAATTCGAACTTTATAAAGGGTATGGCGAATTTAGATTTGGCAAGATTAAACATACTTTTGTATGGGGAGGATCCGAGGACGAGTTTTAGCCAATACCTTGTACAAGAGATTATTTTCAAAAGCAAATAAAGTAAAGAAAAAAAATGCACGGACAACCTACTGTGATGTTTCATTCTGAGTGTAATAAAACTACAAAATCAGAAAACAACGCATGGAAGTGCAATAGTAAAATATCTAATTTTGAGCTTCCATGTTATCAATATGAGATTAATAATAATAGTAGTAGTAGCAACTAGTAGCAGAGATATAATCATTTCTAAAACAAGGACTTATAATATGATACAGTATAAAAGATGTATAAAATAAAGCAACGTCTTGCGGTGTGTATGCTTTGAATATGTATAAATGATAGTGAATGAGAATCATACATTGAGACACACACACACACACACACATACTCACGTACTCAAGTATATTATAAACATGTCACCCAATTATAATATCTTGGTCGACTCACTTTCATTTTCCTTTTCCTTTGGTTGAAAGAGAAAGAGTCGAAAGGACAATAACAATGACATTAGTAATGACGACCAAGTACAATAATTAAATCAAAAGATGAAATAAGAGTAATTTATTGTAGTAAGAATATACACGTTAATCTAGATGTCTAAATGTATAGTTATATATATGCATTACTTAGTCATCGTCTGATCATCTTCCAGGTACTAAGGATTCAACCATACAAGACTTCACCATAAAATCAGTAATGGGCCAAGAGCGAGTGCGTACTGAATTTGGGTCTTTAAAATAAAGATATTAACATTGACATATCAGCCTTCTTTTTATTTTCTTTTTTATTCTCATTTACTAATCAGTCTGGTTTCATCTTTTTCTCTAATGTGCATAAGTTAATTTCTTCAGGGTAAAATTTGAGATAAGGTATGTTACTGTAAATCTTGCCCTGAATAGCTGTTCAAGCATCTTCAATAGTATTGTGTCGTTTAATGACATCAAGGGTATATCGAGATATTTGAGAAACTTGCTTTAATTATAATAGCTACCTTTCTCGTAAAGGCTTTGAAAACAATAAGAAATAGAAATATTTTCGGATGTTTAGGCCAAATCCATCTTAGAAAAAAGTCATAAAAGTGGCTATTTTAAAGTAGATCGAAGAAGTGTTACCAGCCGAGAATGCTTACGTCCCGTTTACGATATGGTATCGACACACTCATAACACCATTCCAAACGGGTTTTATGGCAGATCGGTTTATTGCTGACAATGGTTTGCTGACACGCCTTGCCATGGCACATGCACAAATAACCCAAGACCCATGTGTTGCCCTTCTTTTGGATCAGGAGAAGGCCTATGACCGTGTCCACCCTGCGTATCTTCGTCTTGTCCTGGCCAGAGCCGGTTTCCCCACAATTTTTGTTGACTCCATCTGTGGTCTCTTCTTTTCTACTCAAATCCACGTGAATGTGAATGGGCACATATCTTCTTCTTTTCTACAAAGCCGGGGGCTACGTCAAGGTGATCCTCTCTCCCCCTTGCTGTTTAACCTGGCCTTCGAACCTTTGCTTAGATCCATTCTCGCTTCTCCTGCCATCCGTGGTTTCCGATTTCTGGTTCCGCCATCTCTCTCATCGTCCTCTCCTGAGCTCTCACCACCTCCACTCAAACTTCTTGCTTATGCCGATGACCTTCTCGTCTTTCTTTCTCTGCCTGCCGAGATGAGTGGTCTACTCAACCTTTTGCGTATATTTGGCTTAGCCTCTAACGCGAAAGTCAATCTCCATAAGACAGTTGCTGTTGCTATGTCTGGACAATTTCATCCGGATTGGGGCCCTGTATTGGATGCTGCTGATATTCACAGTCGACATGACCGTCACTCCGCCACTGCCATCCGTTACCTAGGCTTCCCATTGAGCTCACATCCGTCCCAGCTTGAGACCTTCCGTGCGGCTTTACTGGTCAAGCTTAGGAACCATTGCACGCTACTTTCTCAAAGATGCTTGTCCGTTCGTGGTAAAAGTATTGTGGCAAACTCACTTCTTCTCAGCTCAGTATGGCATATGCTATACGTAACTCCTGCACCGCTATCTTTCTTTGCTGCCATTCGCACTCATATTCGCTCGTTCCTGCGACTGGGTTTCGGTAGCCCTGGCTGGCCGCTTCTCTGTCTGCCACGCAAATCAGGCGGTTTGGGCCTGATTGATCCTGATCATCAACAACGAGCTCTTCAATTGCGCTGGATTCTCCCTATCTTGCATTCTCACTCTTTTTCTTCTACTTCCTTTATACTGCCATACCTCAAATTTATACATCCTCTAAACTTTCGCGCTCCTTCTGCCAGTATTGCACTTTTGTTTCCCTGTAGTAGTGCAACTTGCCCGACTTCACTTCTTCCACTGCATCGCGCTTGTACCTCACTTCTTCCAGCTTCTCTCCCATCCAACTTGCAATTGCCGCCAACTGTGGTCCAACACTTCCCATTAACTTCAATATGGATGAACGTGCCACCCTTTGTTGACTCTTCTCTGAACCTGAAAACAATTCTGGTTTCTGAAGCATTTTCTCTGGAGACTGATGACCGTCTTGTCCGCAAGGTTCGTGGTACGTTTTCTCGGGCACGTAATCGTATCGGTCATTTCTTCCAACAGATTGATTCTGGCAGGATGGTCCTCTGTCCTTGGTTTATCTCTTGCCTTGAACATCGACCTTCTACTGACACCCCTTCCCCCGATCTTTCCTCACTTCTTTCTTTGGTACGGTTGGACAACACTAGTTTGGGTAAAGCTAGCACCGGATCTCTTCGACGCCATCTTCGCCCGCAAGTGCCCTCATCTCTAAATTCGTCTGTCCAATAGTGTAAATTCTGGTCTGTCTCTATCCCCCACCACTGTCGCACAGTCTGGTGGAAAATGCTTTGGGATAGAACGCCAACCCGAAAACGTCTCAATCTATTTATACCTCGACGCTTCCCCAGCTCATCTTGCATCTTTTGTCAAGATGCTACTGAAGATCAGTATCACTTTTTCTTTGGCTGTTCTATCAAATGTCAGGTGTGGAACGTCATTCTCTCTCGCTTTTGCCCGGCCTGGAACCTTGCTGAAATCTGCCTTCTCCTTACCAGAGGCAGCTTCCCACCACGTTCCTCTCATCAAGGCCTTTGGATTCTCCTTTCCGCTGTCACTGCCAAAGCGATTTGGAGTGCTCATTGGAAATTTGTTTTTGATGACCAACCCTTTCTGTCAGGCGTTGTGGCACAAAAAGCGTCCACTGTAATAGAAAAACACATCGGTACACTAGCTTAAGTATTTCCTGTCTAATTTCCTCTCCTGTTTCATTCCGTTTTTTTCTTATATTTTCGTATTTCCTCCCCCTTGTCTCTCTATCTCTTATCTGTTCAATTAAGTCCACTTTGATGGCATTTTAAAAGCTGCACGCAGAGCGTGACAGCAGATCAATAAAATACTAAAAAAAAAAAAAAAAAAAAAAGTTACCAGCCGAGGTATTAAGAACAAATCTTCGGTGAGTGCATCACAAAATCAATATGCTGCTACTGCTGTAAACGTAGCATGAGTGCATTTGAAAGAAAAATAGAGGGTGATTAGGAAAAATACTAACTAAAACACATCACTATTGGTTATATTCATCTGGGATAATTTGATTTGGTATAGACATACAATGTGCTTTACACACTGCAACTGGTCTTTATTGGTTCCATTCATTATTGATTATCATGTCTAATTTCCTAAGGATTGTTGGAGAAGGTAACTTTGTGCCTATTATTCGATTTAAATAATTCTAGGTACTCTTAATAGGATCGATATTAGATCTATTTGATGACTATGCTATTATTGGTACATTATTGACCCCAATTTTGTTGTTCTTATCAGTCTATCGTCAGCTAGCTTTGCCTTAGGACAAAGAGAAAAGTGTTCTTGATAAATGAATTCCCAGTCAAGATTTTATTTTGATAGTTAAGGATTAGTTCCAAGTATATTGGCATGTATCTAGCACAAGGATGAACTGTGATAAACCTATCTCAGTTTCTCTTCCAGGGTCAGAGCGACCACAATGTACCACGCATATTAGGAGCCATGTTATTACATTATGGCACAACAATAGTACTATTTGCCTAGCCATATACTTGGGATACTCCCTCATTCTCCACCTTTAACTAGCTCCAAATAGCAGCTATCTACGGCTTCTTCCGAAATACTCATTAAGATTCGAAATCACTCACAGCCTATTTCCCAGCAAAAGCTTTTGATACTAGGACGCGGGTTGGGTTATAACCTTTTTCTCCCCAGTAGTACTTTACATGACATTTTTTTTATGTCTGTTACCCCTAAAGGGCTTGGCAAAGACGGTCTACGTTTATATAGCACTTTACACCCTGCAAATTTATTTTTATTAAAAATTCATCATATGCTCATCTTTGAAGGGAAGGTGGCCTTAGAGCTCCATGATCCAGCACACGGATCTCTTATGCAAGTGAGATTTTTTCATTCATTTTGAAATACCACTATAATGCTAGTGAGGTTTTTATTTCTATAATTTCCTGCGGCTATCGTATATCAGGCATAAACACCTTCAGCATATATACTGCTCTTTTTAAAGAAATATACCCCCTGTCTTTCCCCACTCGCAATTATGTTCTCTGAGATATCCAATAAACAATGCAATACAGAATTGGAGAGGCTTCCTTTACAATTGTTTTATATGTTTATATCCTGCCGAGACTGACAATTACTAATTTTCTTTAGTGTGTCAGCTCCTTATACTAACTCACGCACAGCTCCAAGTCTATCATTGGCGTAAAATATCTCTCAGCAATAGTCGATAGAATTTTCTGAGCCATTGCAAGATTTAAAAAGGAAGAGATTTATATGAAAAAAAAAATACTTGGTGGGAACTACTGTATACATATTCTATTTTTGTTGGATTTGAAATAAAAAAAAACTTCTGTCAACTTCAATATAGGTCTATAATTCACTTTTATATTTATCCTAGGAAACCTCATAATATTTTTTTGTTTTCTTTTCAAATACAGGTAGTCTTTCTGATCCAAATTTTGGCAATAGAGCACTTGTCTATCCTTTATCCTGAACCCACATCGTAAATATATTCACACGTACACACGTACTCGCACAAGCACCTACACCACATATGTGATGTAACAAATATTATACACAGCCAAAACTAAAGCCTCGCCCTATACTCTCAGGGAATTATTGTACCCCAATAAACTAAATTATATTCTAATTTTTTTTTACTCATTTTGTACCGTTGTTGTTTCTGTAGACATGTGTGCCTATCTGGAGTAACTTGTTATTATTATTCTTTATTAAACACAAAATAAACTGTTAAACAGACCTAAGAATTATATATGAGAGAATCGAGTGGTTTGAGAGAATTTGATAATGTATCCCAAAATAAAAGTCTCTCGTACACGCATGTATGTATACAACACAATAAGCAATGCTTTTATCTCACTATAACTTCAACCCCGTTCGAGACCCTCTTTACCCGACTTTGTTAAGGTCCTAAAAAATATTTATAGTAAAAACAAGAGTGGAAGGCGTACAACAATTAAGAGTTATTTATTTATTTACAGCTACTACTACTGCCACTACCAATACGAGTAAGAAAGAAGGAATAATTACCTTGCCCAACTTATTTTGTACTTGTATTCACTAATCCTTTGATGTTCTTTTAAACTACCTGGTAATTGATCTAAAATTATATTTATTTACGCTTGACAGAATTTACATATTGCGAACCAACAAACAATTCAAGCCCAAATCCATATCCGAGCTCGACTATTACAGTAATGCAAGTTATACAAGATACACTAACAAGAAATTTCAAGATGAATTCTTTTTTTAAAGAACACAATCAAGCTGCACGCAAAGTATCTCTTTTGGGCATTTGTATTTGATAAATGCTAAGCTATTCTTTAATGTGTTGTGTTACTTGCTATTAACAAAAAAAAAGGTAATATTTAGCTGTAATTTCTCGGTAAGAAAGAAATTAGTGTTAGACAGCTGTTTCCAAAAAAAGAAAAAAACAGATTATTATTACATTATTCTCCAAATACGTACAATTGATTTTACACAAATGTCCAAATTTTGATTGCTTTATGGTTGCAATCATTTATCTTTCCTTCTTAATTTTTGCGTATTTTTCTCTATCTTTATTACATTAACGTCTATACGTTGATAGTAATTCATCTTTACTATTTTCTGAGACTCTAGTAACTGCCCGCCTATCTTACCCGATCCACCCCAAATATTGACCAGCTTCTCGCACACAACTCTATCTATTTCTGCTCAAAGCATGATTGTGTGAATTATAGCACACTCCCACCACAAAGTAGTTACTGAACCAATATTTTAAGCTTCACTTAACCTTTTCTCTATATCCCTAAAATCATAACAAAGCTTAGAGTCCAAAAGGTTTCTATATTGCTACTTGTCTGTTGTTGATATGAATTGCTTGGTGAGCTGAACTTTGGCATTTAATAATACTGGAAAATAGATCTAGCTCTTTGAAAACCTCCCTTTTATTTATTCTTTACAAATTTGCATGAAATTAGATTGCTTTTGAATTACCTTTCTTTCGATATAAGCACAATGTATTATAGTAAAAATAATATAGTTTAGTGGTAGAACAGGCTGGTAAATACATAATAAACCATATTTCTTTACACAGAATATATTAACGGGATTTGAGATCCCAGCTTCCTTTTTTTTAGAAAGCTTTGATTCGTGCTAACTAATGGATATAGAGACCATGAGAATATCAAGCGTACCTACTTGTAAAATTGATATTTATTAATTGACCAATTATTAGACCAAAACATTATAAGCTAATGATCAATACAACTTCTATAGGTAGGTGCCTCCCGCCATAGTTCCAGTGAAACATTTTCATATTCACACTCTTTGTACTATAAACAAATCCCGCCATTTTTTTACTTCCATACCTTCTTTTTTTTTTTGTATTAAACTTCACAAGCAATTGGTTTTCTTCGCTTTCCGGGATCAGATCTAAAATAGGCCATTTCTACTTAAAAAATAAATACATATTCTTACTTTTCGATCCAGATATCATATCATATCATATCATATCGCTGTACTTTTTTTTAAAAATAAAAATAAAAAATACATTTTCAAAGGAAGAAAACACTATATAAATGCCTAGTAGAATTTCAATAAGTCACATCAAATCTACAAGCTTTACCTTTCTTTCCTTTCTTTCGTCTCAAGAGTCGTTAGAATTAGCCTACCAGGAAGTCTACTTTCTACTTTGATCCACTACATTTGCCACTTCTGTTTCTGACCATATTCTGACCCCCCCCCGGCCTCCACTGTCAATACCTGTTTATTTCTGTTGCTACAAGTCAAACCAACCGACCAACAAAAAAATGTACAAGTTTATCCTATTGCTCTTGCTCTTGGTTTCCTTTGAAATGACCATCGCCCTGCCAAACCTGTCTTACATTGATACTAGAGCTGTTGCACCTGGAGGTGTCGAAGCTGCAGGTGGATCATGCGCCACTTGCCAGGAAAAATGCTATAAATCTGCAGATCCTAGTGGATGTATTCCTAATTGCTGCTGGCTTTGCATTCCCGGAAGAGGAGGAAATTGTCATTGTTGTTAGTTAATATAAGCTTATGCTTATAAGTCGTGAATAATAACAATTATAGTAATAATAGTTTATTTTAAATATATATATATATAATAAACATCAACTTTCATTTACTATAAATCGATATATACCTCTTGTTAAACCCCTTTTTTTATCATGATTATTAAGAGCTCTTTTTCTTAAGGTCTAAAAAGGTCTCCTTTATTATATTTTCATGGCTGATTGGAACTTCTTGCTTTTTAAAAAAAAAAATTTTATTTCTATAAGCTACTACACTCATTCTTTATATTCATTATACACATAAATCAAATAGCAAAGGAAAAGGCTGATAAAAGTTGTTTAAGAAATGACTTTAATGCTGGTAAAGAATCAATCTATGGTAGGCACAAGCTTTTATCTGTCTTTTTATAGTACTATAATAAAATTAGTTCGATTTGATCGATCGACTTTGATACTTCTTTGATACTTGTCTCTTTCCAAGGAAAGCCTTGTGCCGATACGCTTCAAATATCTACATTATAATATATACTTAAGAATAAACGTCAAATAAAATTCTAATGGCTCTTACGATGTCTTTGATCCCTGGTATCTGCATAACGTCATCGTCCTTTTCAACTGTATCTGCAAGGTATTTTATATCCATTTGGTGGAAACGTATAGTTGAAATCATAACCTCAAAATGTTTATGTATATCGTCCAACTTCTTTTTAACATATTCTTCCCATCGTATATACTCTAGTCCTTCAAGACTTCCAGCCTCTGCCTCTATCTCTGCCTCTATCTCTGTTTCTGTATCTGTATCTGGTTCTGGCTCTGTTTCTGTCTCGGTCTCGGTCTCTGTTTCTGTCTCTGTTTCTGTTGCTGTTGCGGTCTCTGCCTTATATTCATTTTTTTTTCTGCCTTTTTCTTTGGTATTCTTGGCTCCTTCTTTTATATATTTGCTTATTTTTTATCCCTTCATGTATATTCACATTACCGAGAGTGGAAGTACCAGGTAATGCTTTAGCGACTTTTTTCTTGCATTTTTTCTCTTTTGTTTTTAGTAAGTTAATCATTTTCTGAACAGAAATATCTCTTCTTGCGAGTGCTGCCTTGTAGAATATTCTCTCGTCTATTCTTCCTTTCAATCCATCTACAGTAATTGCTTTGAGAGCGTAATCATTGCTTGCAGCAGGCCACCCTGGGGGCTCAAAGATATCAGCATAGCAGTCTTTCAAAAATTCCTCACATGATATTCGAGTTTCACCACAACTGTACAAATCTAAAGAAATTATTAGTAAAAATAATAAGACTTTTATTAAACCTTTTGGTTACCTGATGCTTGCCAGATATCAAATATGTTGGACTCGTCAAGCTGACCTCGCAGGCATGAGAAAGTATAGACTTTGATATCTTCGAACTGGAGACGATCGGCAACTTTGAGAATATTTACACTATGGGTACTGTCTTTTATGTATATATCCTTCCCATAACTAAAGTCGAAAATCAACTTAAATATATTTGGGTCAACTCCACGAATCTTCACCTCATTCTCAGTAGACTCTTTAATGCCACTAAGGAATGTGTCTCTAAACCACGGGGATGCTGCAGCGAGAATAAACTTGTGCCCATGTAGTGTGCTCTTTTTATTTGATTTCATTCCATTGGTGCTCTCAACTTTCTTCCTTTTGTCTCTGTGTACACTGGTAGTGGAATCATGGTTTGATTTTTTTTTTCAATTTCGTCTAACTCATCCTTTTCGTCCTTGAATACATGTATAGTAATATCTTGAAAATTTTTGAGATCTTGATCAAAAAACTTGAGGTTGCTTTGGATATAACAAGGATTCACACACCGAATATTTTGGTTCTTGCTTAATAGCCAAGCAAATAGAAAAAGTAAGTTTGTCGTCTGTAAGATAATTATCCACCTTTTGGAGCGTAGTGGCATCAAGATATCCCCATGGTGATGCATATCCTTCCTCTGCATTATTTCAACAAAAAAGAATTAGCATAAATGAAACTCGATATATGGAATCATGATATTTACCAAACTCAAAATCATGCGAAACACCTAAAAGCATATTACAACTTAAGAACTTCATTATATGGTAATATTTATATGCAGAATCTTACTTATATATACAGGTTTTATTCCTGTCTTAATTATAGATATAGATCCTTCGATTTTCTCTAGAGTTTCCTTTATCACTTTTTGAATTTGTTTCAACTGGTGCGAGGAATGCCCCAAGAGACTATTATAATAAACCGACATAAATACACATACACACACTACGTTATAGTTTAGTTTAAATCAGCATACCCCGGGTTTATATGAGATTCCTTTATACAACTTAATTGTAAGCGTTAAGGTTTTTTATATTTTTTATATCGGTATTAGACATTGGCTCTCAAACTTATTTGTTAGTTTCATTGTACCTGAACTTTCCTATCAATTCAATATGTAACCATCCGTATTTCTTAAAAAAAAAAAAAAAAAAAAAGTATATAGCACTCCCTTCAACATTACTGTATAATGCATAATATCCAAATATCACTTATAAAATCTTTTATTTATTTATTTATTTTTACCATTCGTGATTCCCGATATAAAAGCGCTGACTTTCTAGAGTCATATCTAAAGGTATCTTGGACCATTCTGGTATAGTCCATTTGTGAGTGCATTCGCCAAATAATCCAACATTTGTTTGTCGTTTATCTAGAATGAATTTTGAATAAAAAAAAGTGTCAATGTTTAAAACAGCATAATGGTCATCTAATCTTACACATTGAATTAATTGTAGGTAAAAGGAATCACAATGACAAACACCAATATAAAAAGAGAGTATATTTAAAAGAATAATTGCGTCAAATTGTATTTAATATTATAAACTTTGACACAGTGGATTGTATCCATTGGTGTTTCTTGTATCGCTTCATTACACTGAACTTAGAATTAGTGACGTAGCTGTAGAAATGGCCCAAAGTAGTTAAATAGCTCTTTTTCTCTTTATTTGTTCTTTAATAAAGCTTCTTTTCTATACGTATTCATCTTCTTGTAACTAAGTTGGACATCTACACCACATAGTCAACTACACCATATGCCAATTACAACAATATTATTTGTTTTCCACTATTTGTGTGTGGAACTGAATGAGCCTTGGATATCTTTATGAATACTCCAATGATTCAATTATACCCAGATTTGTAACTCATTATTAGCAACCTTTATGCATCTTGAAAAATAAAACCAAAACCAAAACCAAAACCAAAAATGCTTTATGAGGATATTGGTGGCTTTTTTTAGATTGTAACCTCAATTGAAGTGTAACATAGCACAGATGATATGAAAAAGAAGTATCTTGTTTTTCAAAACTTGGTCAGTTAGAGATATCCTATTTCAAATTGTTAGCCAATGTTATTATCTTATTTTTCTATGCTAAACTACCTTTAAAAATTTACCAGTAAAAAAAAGGGAAAATATTTGATATATCTGCATGTAAGTTAAGTTACTTTAGTCTGTCGAACCAGATTAAATGGATCAATTTTTTAATCTCCCTGTACATTATCAAAGACAGGGTAGTACCCGACATTTGACGAAAAATATTTGAAAATGAATGCATAAAGGCTGTTAATAAAAACTTCTTTTAACTTTTGATTTCTACCTTCTCTCTCTCTTTATACAATTATTATTATGGGATTCTCGGAACTACCATTCGAAATACTTTTGAAGATTGCCGATAATCTATGGAATAATGAATTGCTGGCTTGTGCTCTGACGTGCAAGGGATGGAGACACCCGTTTCTAATGGTTTTGTGGAAAAAAATACGCATTTTTAACCTTAAAGAAATGAAGGCATTCATCAAAAGTATTAAAGCCTCAAAGAATGTATCCAGCTCACCTTCCCACTTGATTCACACTTTAGAATTGCGTATTAATTCCTGTGATCTCAAAAGTTTCGATATGGATATTTCTGAAATATTTAAATACACGCAAAACTTAAAGCACCTGTACCTAGGGGATATAGACTATAAATCTATTTACACAGAGTCAACAAAATCAGAAAAAGTGTGGAAGTTTCTGGAAAGCTTGACAATGCGATGCTGTGGAGCTAAAGAGATACAGCCAGCAAATAACATACTCGAATTTATATGCGCATGCAATATGCTTCAGAAATTACAAGTATATGAGCAAGGATCGGGCTACCACATAGAGTTTAGTATGGATGACTTTGACAAAATGCACCAAAGCTTGCAAAATCTATCGTCTTTCGACCTTCAAATATATCTCTGCCCTGACTTTTCGACTACATTGAACACAATTCCAAACACAACACCGGCTTTTGGCGTGACATCCCTATATATAGGTTCGAGAGAAAACCGAAAATACGTAAACTCAGAAACATCTATATGTCAGAACAACTGGAATCCTTTGTGGTTGTGCTATTTTGAATACAAGTATCCAAACCTGCGTTCCCTAACACTGGATGTTGCGGGTTCACGAGATAACCCGATAAATTCGGACCAGAGGCAAACGATCATATCTCTTTTCCGATCCAATCCAAACGCTTTTCGGCACCTGGAAGAATTTGGCTTGGTAACTGACACCTATTTCGAGTCTTCTGATTTTGTTTTGTGGGATTTGCTTTGTACGTTAAAACTCCCTCTTAAGCATTTGAAGTTAAATGCGACAAGATCTGGCAAAGTAGATCCTTCGCACCCAATGGATACCAACAAGATTTTACAATACGTTTCCGAAACAATCGAGACACTTTCGCTCACAGGGTTTATATATAACAGAGACCACCAAAATATGACTCTGGAACTATCCTATTATTGTCCGTTTTTGACGAAGCTTTGCATCAGAGGAAAGAACGTGTCTCTTAATCTAGACAATATATTGGAAAAATGTGTGGCCCTCAAAAAACTGAAGTTCGCTGGAGAAAGATTATTCGTTAATACGATCACGACAAACGAGGAGCCAAAGAAACAACATGGACTACAGAAACTGATGCTATATGATTGTGCTATAAAGGCCGAATTATTTCATTACATATCATTCAGGTGTAGAAGTCTTAAGGATATGACTTTGAGGAATATGTTCATCGAGGGATCTATTTGTGAAGAAACTGGGCGTTTATTACTCGATATGCAATATACTTTCTTAACAACTCTGTACATCGGCAAGATTAAATACGGTGAATCATACGAAGAAATGGATTCAGCCTATGATATCGCTCTGACACTCGTGTCTCAAATAACCAAACCTCAAATGTTTAATGAAAGAAACAAAAAGGAAGAAACGGAAATAGACTCAAATCAGCCTATAGTTGAAAGCTACGATCTCGAATGGTTCTATACTCATGAGTACAATTGGAGAGATGGAACGTCCACCACAGACAGCATGGAAATTTCAAAAGAAAACATCAAAATTATACATGAATACTTTAAAAACTTTCCGTTAAACAGCAGGAACCTAAGTTCATATGAGGATGAACTGGATCTTGAAGAGGAACCAGAAAACTGGTGGAAATTCGAACTTTATAGAGGGTATGGCGAATTTAGATTTGGCAAGGTTGAACATATTTCTATATTGGGAGCATCCGACGATGAGTTTTAGGTAATACGTTGTATAAGAAGCTATTTTCAAAAGCAAATAAAGTAAATTACAAAAACAAATACATAGACAATATACTGTGATGTTTCATTCTGTGTGTAATAAGACAAGAAAATCATAAAACAACGCATGGAAACACAATTGTGAAATATCTAATTTTGAGCTGTCAAATTATCAATACCGTGAGATAGCTGCTCTGTATTGGACTGAATATTTGAGCTTGCTAGGTCACAACGTAAATTAGTGCACTCTTCAAATGTTCTGTGATATCATTATTCATATATTGTAAAAAAAAAATAGCCGCAGTCGTACTTGGGAACAAACTAACTTTCGGTTGGCTGCTATTCATTTTCACTTCCCCTAGTTTGTCTTCTTTGTTTTTGTCTTTCTTTAAAAAAATGGCATTGTGCTACAAAAGCCAAATTAACAAGGCGTTACTGCGCCTTGTACATATTTATGGTTACTCCAATGATTCAATTGTAACCGGGTATATAGCTTACGATATCAGTTTTCCGGAGTATTTCTTCTTTTTCTCTATTTTATAGCTTCCCAATGTAATTTTATTGACACTTAAATACATATCAATATATTCGTTTCTATTTCTCTCGCTTTCTTTCTTTCTGTCTATAATTATCGTTATGAAAGTGTCAAAACTACCATTCGAAATTCTTGAACAGATTGCTTATAATCTATCGTCAAAGGAAAGCCTGTCTTGTGCTCTAACGTGCAAGGGATGGAGATACCCGTTTCAAAAGGCTTTATGGAAAAACATACAAGTTTATACCTATCAGGGTGTGCAGAAATTCATCCAAAGTATTAAAGCCTCCCAGGGTGTATCTACATCATATCACCTTGCAGTTGACAGTCTACACATACGGCCTCTTTGTTATAAGCCAGACATATCAGATATAGATTTTTCTGTCTTATTTAAATACCTGCAAAACGTGAAGAGCCTGGACCTTGGAAACATAAGTTATGATTATATTTACACCAATATAAAGAGATCAGACAAAATATGGAAGTCTTTGGAAAGTTTGAAAATACAATACGGTGCAGTTAGTGAGACAGGACCGGTGAAAAATTTCGTGGAATTTATAAATACGTGTAGTATGCTCCAGGAGCTAGAAATACTACAGCAAGGACCGGGGTTTCTCATTGAATTTAGTGTGGATGACTTTGACAACATGCACCAAAACTTGCAAAACCTATCGTCTATCAAGGCTGGAATATATCTCGCCTTTGACCTTTCGGCTAAGTTGAGCGCAATCCCAAATACGGCACCGGCTTTTACCGTGACATCCCTAGATATAAATTCGAAACAATACAAAAGTCAAACTAGAAATTGGAATAATTGGAATCCTTTGTGGCTGTACTATTTCGGGTACAAGTATCCAAACTTGCGTTCCCTAAAGCTAGAAGCCACGGATACATGGGACAACGTAAGATATTTGGACCAGAGACAATCAATCATATCTCTTTTTCAATCCAACCCAAAAGCATTCCAACATCTGGAAGTATTCGATTTCACGACCGACAGATATTTCGCGTCTTCTGACCTTGTGTTATGGGAGCTACTTTGTGCATTAAGGGTTCCTCTCAAGCATTTGGCATTAGACGCAAGACAAAGTGGCGTATTCGACATGTCATACGCAATGAATGTTGACAAAATTTTACAGTCCTTTTCTGAAACACTCGAGAGTCTTTCGCTTACAGGATTTATATATACCGATAATGAACAAAATATAAGCCTAGAATTATCCTATCACTGTCCGTTTTTGACGAATCTTTGCATCAGTGGTAGCATGGTAATACTCAATCTGGATAATTTACTGAACAAATATGAGTCCCTCAAGCAGCTGAAATTCTGTGGTGGACAATTAGTTACTACTTCAAATACAACGACCGAGGATTCGAAGCAACAGCAGAAGCAGCATGGTCTGCAGATTTTAACATTAGGAGTATGCTCTATAGCCGCCGAAATATTTAATTACCTCTCTTTCAGGTGTAGAGGTATGAAGCATATGACTTTGAATATTTTGTGGGTCCAAGGATTTATGTGTGGAGAAAATGGGTGTATTTTACTCGATATGGCCCATACTTTCTTAAAGACTCTGCACATCGGCCAGGTTCGATACGGCGCATCAAACCGAGAATATTTTGCAGAACATGACATTGGTCTGACACTCTTGTCTCAATTAAACAGCGCTTCATTATCAGATAAAACGAATGAACGAGAAGAGAAGATTGATCCAAAATACCCTATAGTAGCAAGGCATAGTATTGATTGGCTCTATACATATGGAACCTTTGGGAATATAGGGGAATACGGACAAAAGACTATAAAGCTTTCAAAGAAAGAAGCCGATACAGCACTTGAATACTATCAAAATTTTCAGTCGAACACAATCAGCTCAACTTTAAAAGAAGGTAGCTCTTATGATGAGGACACCCCAGAGATCGGCTGGAAATACGAACTTTACAAAGGACACGCCGAATTTATATTTGGAAATGTTGAATCTATCCCTGTTGTATGCACACCAAGCGATGGCGTGTATTAGAAAATAGGCTTTATAATAGGTTCTTTTTTAAAAAATAAAATGAAATAGAAAATAAAGTAAATCTAGTAGTTCACGGCTTTCGTTTATAAAATCTTTCTGTGCACTCTTCATATGCTCTGTGGCCATTAGCCTTCTATTGTAAAGGTACATCTTTAGTCGCACCCAGAAAACCAACCTATTTCGGCTGTCTGATATTCCTTTCCATTTCTCAGTTAGTTTTCTTTTCTTTTTCTTTGTCCACCATTAAAAAAAAGGATAATGTGATACAAGAACCAAATAAACAAACCGTTGACATTTCATATGCTTTATATTGTAATACTTTGATTAAAGCAAAACAAAAGAATATAGCAAGAACTTGAGCTAGCTATAGCCATTTGATATCAAATACAATTAAATAGGAACATATTGTTTCGACAACACTTGTATACTAGCAATTTTTCTAATCTATAGCTATTTGTGTGTGTGGAGAGTTGACGGCACCTTGTACATCTTGATGGTTACCTCAATGATTCATATATAACCGGATTTGTAGTTCCCCTAATTAGTTTGTCACAACAATCTCTTCTAATTTTAAATCTCACTCCCTTTGACATGTATATATATATATTTCAATATATTCCTTTATCAACTCTCTCTCTCTTTATCTTTATCTTTATCTTTATCTTTATCTAACTACTAATATGGGAGTGCAAGAACTACCATTCGAAATTCTTACACAAATTGCCTATAATATATCAACAAAGGACAAACGCTCTTGTGCTCTTACGTGAAAAAGATGGAGATACCCGTTTCAAAAGGCTCTGTGGAGAAACATACGGATTTATACCTACCGACGCTTACAAAAAATTGTCGACAATATTAAAGCCTCCCAAAATATATCTACATCATACCCCCTCTTGGTTCGCAGTTTACGCACATATCATATTAGCTATAAGCCAGACATACCAGAGATGCAATTTTCTGACTTATTCAAATGCCTGTCAAACCTGAAGTACCTGGATCTAGGAGATAAAAGCCATAACGACATTTACACCGATATAACAAGATCATACAAAATATGGAAGTCTCTGGAGAGCTTAAAAGTACAATACAGTGCAAATACAGAGATACCGCCAGAGAAAAGCCTACTTGAATTTATAAATGAGTGTAGCATGCTCCAAAAATTAGAAATTCGCAAGCAAAGAAGTGGTTCTCGCATGGAGTCTAGTGTGGATGACTTTGACAACCTGCACCAAAACTTGCGAAACTTATCATCTCTCAAGGCTGGAATATATCTCAGCCCAGATTTTTCGGCTACACTAGACACAATCCCAAATACAGCCCCAGCGTTTGCTGTGACATTCCTAGATATAAATACTAAAAAAAACAGAGAACAAAAACGAATTTGGAAGTTTAAACCGAAATAACTGGAATTCTTTGTGGTTGTACTATTTTGGATACAAGTATCCAAACTTACGTTCCCTAAAGCTAGATGCTACGGACATAGATAGTGACCTAATAGATTCAGGGCAGAGACAAAAAATCATATCGCTTTTTCAATTCAACCCAAACGCATTCCAGCATCTGAAAACATTCAGCATTACAACCAACAAATATTTCGAGTCTTCCGATCTTATTTTATGGGAATTGCTTTGTGCATTCAGAGTTCCTCTTAAGCATTTGACGCTAGATGCAACTGATGATGGCAGAATAGACGATACACACACAATGAATGTTAACAGAATTTTAAAATTCTTTTCTGAAACACTCGAGAGTCTTTCGGTCACAGGGTTTTCATACGGCGAGAACAGCCACGATTCAACTATAGAATTCTTCTCTTACTGTCCGTTTTTGACGAATCTTTGCATCAGTGGCTGTGATATGCTTCTTAATATAGATAACCTTTTGGACAAATGCGTATCCCTCAAACAGTTAGAGTTCTGTGGTGGTGAGATGTTCGTGAATTCAGAAATGGTAGCCGAAGATTCGAATCAACAGCCGTCTCAACAGCATGGATTAGAGACATTGACGTTAGACGACTGCTTTGTAAGCGCTGAAGTATTTAACTACCTTTTTTGCAGCTGTAGAAGTCTAAAACATATGACTTTGAATACTATGATGATCGACGGATCTATTTGCGAGAAAACCGGATGTTTGCTGCTCGACATGTCACATACTTTCTTAAAGACTCTGGAAATCAGCCAGGTTCAATACAATTTATTAAACCAAGTAGAGAATGACGGTACTCCTTGTAGTCTGACACTCCTGTCCCAATTGGACGACACCTCTTTATCAAATGGAAGGAAAGCAAGTGAAAAAACGGAAAAAGATTCAAACTACCCAATAGCAGCATATCACAATATTATGTGGCTCTACACATTTGAGGTCCGTCTGTATACTGATAAATACGGCCTAAACACTACAAACCTTTCAAAAAGTGAAATCGATATCGCACTTGAATACTATAAAGATTTTCAGTCCAACAAAATCAACTTGAATTTATATATTGACATCTCGCATGATGGAGAAGATCTACGTATCGGCTGGAAGTACGAGCTTAACAAAGGATACGGCAAATGGATATTTGGCAAGATTGAATCTACCCCTGTTATATGTGAACAAAAAGATCTGGAGTTTCAGGAAACAAGCTGTATAATACCCTTGTTTTAAAATAAAAGAAAATAAAGTAAAGTAAAAAACACCGCTTATGCAAATAATATATTGAATCAATATTTCCAACTTCACTCAACCTTTCTCTACACTATGGGGAAAAACTGGAAGTTTTGAATTTGGGACTCTATTTTTTGGCTTATAATAATTAAAAAAAATCACTAAAAATACAGATTGAAACAAAGGTGACTCTGTTTTCTCAAGAAAACTGGAGATTCCACTGATAATTTTAAAAAATAGCAGAGAAATCTCCAGAGAAATCCCCAATTGTTTCTCGTGGTGCAAACAGAAAAAGAAAAAGTCTGTGAAAGCTATTTCAGAAATGGCTATAACGCTGGTACATAATCAAGCTACAGTACATACAAGCATTGACCTGTCTTTTTATACTATAGTATAGTATAGTATAAAATTATTTTGATTCGATTGATCTACTTTGATACTTCTTTGACAATTCTCTCTTTCCAAGGAAGGCCTTGTGTCGATAGGATTCAAATAGCTATAGTATAATATATACTTTAGAATAAATGTCTAATAAAATGTTAATAGTTCTTACGATGTCTTTGATTCCGGGTATCTGCATAACGGCATCTTCTTTTTCGACTGTATCTGCAATAAATTCTATGTCCATTTGGGGGAACCGTATGTGACAAATCATAACCTCAAAGTGCTTTTGTATAGCTTCCAATTCCTCTTTAATATATCTTTCCCATCGCATATTCTCCAGCCTTTCAAGTTTTTCAGTCTCTGTCTCTGTCTGGGTATCTGTAGTATAGTCATTGTCTTTGCTTTCTCCTTTGGTATCTTTGGCACCTTTGGCACCTTTAATATCTTTGATTTCTTTTTGGATTTTCTCGTATAGATTTACATTACTGGGAGTGGGAGTACCAGGTAGTGCTTTAGTGACTTCATCCCCTGATTCTTCCTCTTTCAGTTTTTGTAAGTCGATCACCTTCTGGGTGGCGGCCTCTCTCCTTGCAAGTACCGCTTTGTAAAATACTGTCTCATCAACTATCCCTTTTAAGCCATCTATCTTGATTGCGTTGAGGGCACAATTATCGTTGACAGAAAGCCACTCCGGAGATATAAAGATATCAGTGTAGTTACTTTTCATATATATCTCGCATGATGTTCTGGTTTCAGTACAGTCGTACAGATCTAAAGTAAGTATAAGTAATGATTTTTCTGTATTAAATCTTTGCTTACCTGATGCTTCCCAGATATCAAGTATGTTGGACATATTGATTTGAGTTCGCAAGCATGAAAAAGCATATTCCTTGATATATTTGAACTGGAGACGATCGGCAACTTTTATAATGTTTATACCATGGGTACTGTCTTTTATATATATATCCTTCCCATAGCTAAAGTCGAAAATCCATTTGAATAGTCTTGGGTCAATGCCACATATTGTCACTTCGTTTTGGGTAGATTCCTTCATGCCACTGAAGAATATATCCCTAAACCATGGAGATGCTGTAGCAAGAATAAACTTATGACCATGTATTGTGATCTTTTCATTTGATGTGGTTCCACCATTGCTTTTAGCTTTCTTGACTTTGTTTCTGCTTATACTAGCAATAGAATCTTTGTTGAAATCGTTTTCATTTTCGTTTGATTCGTCGTTTTCGTCCTTGAATACATGTATAGTAACGTCTTGAAAGTATTTGAGATCTTGATCGGAAAACCTGAGAGGTTGTTTCGGATGTAAATAGGGTCCACATAGTGAGTTTTTCGTTTTTTGTTCGATATTCAGACCAAAATAAAGAGTAAGTTGGTCGTCCGTGAGATAATTTTGTAAATTTTGCAATGCAGTGGCTTCATAATATCCCCATCCGTCTGAAGCTCCTCCTTCTGTATTATTTCAAAGGTTAAAAAAACTGAACTTAATATATGGGATTATAATACTTTCCAAACTCGTAGTCATGCGAAAACCCTAAAAACACGTTAGTGCTCATATTTTGCATTGTATACTATTATTTATGTATATCATTTTACCTTTATCTATAGGTTGTATTCCTGGCTTAATTATAGATAAGGAGACTTTAAATGTCTTGATATAATTTTCTTTATGACTTTTTAAATGTGTTCCAATTGGTTCAAAAAATATTCCAAGGTGCTGTTATAATAAACCGACATGTAAATACGCATCCATACATTATTAAATATGATATTTGACATTAGCATACCTCTGGATGCTTTGAGCTCCCTTTATATAACTTATTTGTAAACATTTTTTTTAAAAAAATATTAGTAATAGACATTGGGTTTCAAACCTATTTGGTACTTTCATTTTACCTCGACAATCCTATAAATTGAATATGTAGCGATCAGTATGCTCTTCTTTAAAATATGCACTCCATTTAACGTAAATGTATACTATCCAAATTCCACTTGAGAAAATACTTTTTATATATATTTATTTTACCATTCATGATTTCCGACATTGAAGCGTTGGCTTTTTAAAACACTCTTTAAAGGTAATCTGGACCATTCTGGTATAGTCCATTTATGATTACATTCTTCAAATAATCCTATATTTTCATATGTTTTGCCTGCAAGAATTTCAAACAAAAAGAAAGTGTCAAATCTTTAAAGCAGCAGAACAGGCATTCAATCTTACCCATTGGATCAATTGTAGATGAAGTGACTCGCACTTTTATATCTTGCTAATTACACTGAATAACACATACACACAAAAGGAGAGTATGTTAAAAATATATTTGACTTTTTATAGCTTTGGGCCCAGAATATTGGTCTCTTCTATAAGCTGGACATAGAATCGCAAAACCATTAAGATCTTTATTTTTTTTCTGCCTTTTTTTTGGAAACCATATAGGATGCCCATGTTTATTATTTCAGATATAAGATAAAAAAATATACTGGTAATATATGTACAAAGTAAGGAATATAGTCAATTGTCCACCTACACAATATACTCTGCTTGTAATTCAGAAATAATAATAATCAAGGTGTTCTGATAGATTCTCCTAGTATCTCTATATCTAAATATTGTTAAGATTTTGGGAGATCTAAAACTATTTGTATTATAGATTCACTCACAGTCAAAGTCTTTTTAACCCTCCCGAAGAAAAAGGTATCAATTGGCAAAAGAATATCAAAAAGTAAAAGTATAGTTTTATTTCCCTTTTTATTAATTGAATCCAGCGTGTAGGTCACATACTTGTTAGAAAACATTTGTCGTTTATGTGAGAACAGACATTTGTACAAATACGGATGCATCATATGCATGCCTTTAACATATTTCGATACGAACCAGACTTAATTCGTAGTTGGCACGAAGTCTAACCTCTGTTAAGTGCCTGATTAAGAAAGTAGAGAATCCAAAGATACCAGAAACGTTAGTGAAATCTATAAGGAAAACGAACGTATAGATATATCATTGAGAAAAACCAAGTGAGGGAAGGATAGTATGATGATCTGAAGCTGGTTATAGGATTATGGTTATAAGGGCATTTGTTGTTCATATATGTCAATGTAAGTTAAAATCAATACGTGAACACTTTGTTTAGCCTCAGAACTTCCTCCGTTTGTTCATAAAAATTTTACAGGGACATAACAAGAACTTAATCCTCCTAAACAATTTTAGTTGTCATAATACTGGCTCTTCTTTGAAACTATGAAAAGACAGCCCATGAAATCCGAGGTTTCGACTACTGACCAGCTCAGATCTTGGATCTCAATTCCTTCAAAGTATTGACTACAGCGTTATATGCTTACATCTTTTCTTTGCGCTTCCCCTACTTCCTGATACCGCATTCGGTACAATCTCTTTTCTCACTCTGCAAGCCTCTCTCTTTGCTTCTTTCATCCAAATTCTTTCTTCGCAATCTTTCCATATCCACCGTGTAAACACCATGCCTAGGCGTCGTCCTAGCTCCTACACACTTACCCTTGTACAGTGGAAACTATTATGGTCTTTCCCTCTTTTTCACATCTCCTGAAATATATGGTTCGACCTTCTCCATCGGACCATCTCTTGCGGAAGCTTGCTGCGCCGCGTTATGCCCACCATCGTTGTAATCCCAGAATGCCCCCTGTGTACGCATCCACTTCAGACACCCAAATATCTTTTGACTACCTGTCCTAAAGTATGGCCTGTTTGGGCGCCATTCCTCTCCTAATGGGTTCCTCTATTCCATTTGTTGCCTCCAGCAGTATTCTCTTCTAACTTTAATATGCAACTCCCAAATACATGACACCTCATTCCCAGCTCCCAAATCCTCGAATCGTTTCACGGGCAGTTTGGTGTGCGTACTGGGCTTATTTTTTTTGACGATGCGCCTTTTCCTTTCTCCATTCACTGTAGTCCGCTTTTCATCTCATACACTATACATACCCTTGTTTCAATCTTCTTTAATTCTCTCATAATTTTGAGGCTCTCTAAGGCAATCCCAGCATCGCCGATCATTATGATTCGTGGCTGGGTAGAAATATACGATGAATGATGAATTTACTTACTACGGATTGAAGCGACTTGAGGAAAGTAATAAGGAACCCGGCGAGACGAAGGTCATACCACAGAGTAGCGAGAATGAGCATGTTAACAATCGTTGCTTGACCACGAATCGAAGGAAAGTATTGTGAGTTAATTTTGAGAAAGATGCAGATGGTGGTAAGAAGCTGGTTGGCACCGTGGTTACGTTAGACAGGGGATTGAAATAGATGATACCCTAAATATATCGCGGGTTTTGGCGAAGGCTGACCATACCAAGCCGAGATTCCTACTTGTTAAAGAGGAGCTTTCCAATGAGGGATGGGATCACCTGAGAATGAGATAGGACGAGTTCTGCGCATATTAATATGAGCATTCGAGGGCCAAACATTGAGTTTTAGGTGGTTTTATAGTCGAGTGATGTCCGCAGAATTGAATAAGCATCCAAACACATCATTGGTATATGCCAGTACTTTAAGCGTCAGTGGAAGGTTTGAAAAGTGTAAGGTAAGCTCTAGGATTGTGTGATCAACGAAAATAGAGAGAACAAAGGATTCGAGAGTAAAGTTGAGAAGGACCGAAGAGAGGAGATCGCCCTGATCGGTTTGGTGGTGGAGGAAGCCATGTTTTTTTTGTAATTAAAAGACAGTGTTTAGCTTAAGATCATCCGCAGCAGTTCCATTTAAATTCAGTTTTACACAAAATACATGTACTTTAGCAAATGTAGCAAAAGAAAAGCAACCCCAGCAGTTATATTTTCGAAAAAAATTAATGAATTTTTTTTTGTCATTTTACCATCTGCTCAATACATTCCCATGTAATATTTCTTAGAAATAATTACCAGTGAAGAAGAGTATATTTGATATTATCATGATTATTTAAATGCTTGTTTCTGTATTGAACTTAATATTTTGCCTTCCATTCTTTTTTACTGTTTTCAAATATTAGTGTAGCGTATCAGCACTTAATTTATTGAAAATAAAAAGTGCTACTACTGCAGATACTCTAATAAAATCACAGAGTTTTAAGAAATTTTGTAATTTTTAAAGAAAATTAAAAGGGGGGAGTGAGAGAGTGGGGGGAAGGGTAAGTTATGTGTTTATGAAGTCAGAGTTAAGAGAGTCTTGGGGGGTTGGTTTTATAAAACGAATAGTGAAGGATTGATTAAATGTAGAAATTATTTCTAAGAGTCTAGAAAAGCATTGGATTTTTTAATAAACGAATAGTAACGGGGCGATTTTTGGGTATTGACCAATTCTGAAAATGTTAGGATATATTTAGATTCGTTAACAAAATGAATGGTGAAGGTATCTCCTTTTTGGCCTCACAAAAGCATCAAATTTATATGAAAAAAAAAACTAGGCCGTCTAATTCAATTTATAAAAATATCTAAAAAGATCTCTGAAACACTAAGGCGTTTCTGAAACAAATAGCTACCCCGTCCAACGAACCGGTTTATAAATCACCAAAGTTTTCCTAGCCGTGGTGATATTTTTTGAAACACTTGATTACCCCTACCCAATCGTTTTATAAAAAAATATAAGGTTTCTCTAAAACGCCACTCTTGCATGGACCGCATGACTGATATTCATCTCACTCCCCCTTTTTAATTTTATTTCCTAAAAATTATGAAATCTTTTGAAATTTTGTGATTTTGTGAGAATTTGCAACAGTAGCACATTTCTTTTCAATAAATTGTACTGATACGCTACACTAATATTGGAAAACAGTTGGTGAAGACAGACCAAAAATTCAAGGGAAGGGAAAAAAAAGGATAAAACAAGTTCAGGATCAACTTGGTTAATCAGACTAATTTATGACTGTCCGCACCTTTTTTTAAAAAAACAATTGTTCAAAATTGTGCTTATAATGCCGTCTCTATCATTAACTGGGAATCTTTTATTGTAAATTATTCTAGATTTTGCACCCTAGCACATAGTTTTTATCAAATACAGGCTTTTCTTCTCAACCAAAATGACACTTGAAGAATACTAGCTATTTAGAATCGATTAAAAAATTTGGCCTTTTTTCGCCTTTTCTTTAAACTTTTATTCTGTCTTCACCAGCTATTTTCAATTTTTTTTTCGTACTGTTTATTGAATTGAATATCCACCAGAAGGTGAGGAAGTTAAAAAAAAAGTAGTGCCTGTAAAAGATTCTTCTAGTTCCAGTCTTCGAACGTGCAAAACTGTAATGGCAACAACTCGGTTTATTTTTAAATATAGTGTAGCGTATCAGTACAATTTATTGAAAAGAAAAGTGCTACTGCTGCAAATTCTCACAAAATCACAGAATTTGAGAAGATTTCATAATTTTTAGGAAATAAAATTAAAAAGGGGGAGTGAGATGAATATCAGTCATGCGGTCCATGCAAGAGTGGCGTTTTAGAGAAACCTTATATTTTTTTATAAAACGATTGGGTAGGGGTAATCAAGTGTTTCAAAAAATATCACCACGGCTAGGAAAACTTTGGTGATTTATAAACCGGTTCGTTGGACGGGGTAGCTATTTGTTTCAGAAACGCCTTAGTGTTTCAGAGATCTTTTTAGATATTTTTATAAATTGAATTAGACGGCCTAGTTTTTTTTTTCATATAAATTTGATGCTTTTGTGAGGCCAAAAAGGAGATACCTTCACCATTCATTTTGTTAACGAATCTAAATATATCCTAACATTTTCAGAATTGGTCAATACCCAAAAATCGCCCCGTTACTATTCGTTTATTAAAAAATCCAATGCTTTTCTAGACTCTTAGAAATAATTTCCACATTTAATCAATCCTTCACTATTCGTTTTATATAACCAACCCCCAAGACTTTTTTAACTCTGACTTCATAAACACATAACTTACCCTTCCCCCCCCACTCCCTCACTCCCCCCTTTTAATTTTCTTTAAAAATTACAAAATTTCTTAAAACTCTGTGATTTTATTAGAGAATCTGCAGCACTAGCACTTTTTATTTTTAATCGAAATGAAGCACTTAAAAAATAATAATATTTTCGAATACATTCTTCTTTTCTTAAAATAATTTTATTAGACCTTTGTCTTTTAATGATAATTTAGCAAAAAAGCAAATTAAATACTTTCAATATTATCAGCTTTGTAGTAAGCATACTTTTTTCGAGTTTTTCTAATTATTATTTATATTATTATTTTATTTAAAGAAGAAGAAAAAATGGTTAAAACAGGAAGGCAATTTTTTTTTAAAAAAAAATATTAATGGAAATCTATAAAGTAGGTCATAAAAGATTCAAGATTTCAGTAAATAATTTTAGAAATGTAATAGCTAGGGCTGCTTTTTCTTCTTTTGAACTACATTTTCCAAATTATATATATATTATATAAAGCCAACTTTGAATAATACCACTGTAGATACTCTTAATTACATGATTTACACTCTACACTTTGTCTTTCAATTACAAAAAAAACAGACACATGGCTTCGTTTACTACAAAAACAATTTGAGTGATCCTCTCTCTCTGCTCCTCTTCAACTTTACTCTCGAACCTCTTCTTCCCTATATTCTCAGACCGCACTTTCTTAGGATTTACCTCCTCCAGTTCAAGCCTAAATAACTGTTCTCGAACTTTGCATTTGTGATATACATACCACAATTGGGTGAAGAACAGACTCCACGACCAAACACTGGTTCCTTCTTGCTAATAAATCTGATAAGTTAACAATCCCCGGAACTGTTATACCCCAGCCACACTTATACTACACGTTTAGATCATCCACAGTTGTTTGTGTAAATAAATGTTTTGACTAATTTCTTTAGACAATTATTTAACGGATATCAAAATTCAGTGCTTCCCTAAACCACTCAAGCAATAAGGAAAATGTGGTTCCAGGTTTTAATAAACCGCTGTGGGCGCTCTTTGACCTTTGTGTTTTAATTATAATTTACCAAAAAGCAAGTTAAATACTTTTAAGATTTTCAGCTTTTTATTAAACAGAATACTTGCGAGTTTTTTTCTGATTCTTTGGTGAAAAATAAATACTTTAAAATCTCATAAGTGTACGTTACAAAAAACGTGCTCTTGTTACGAGAGTCTTGAGTTGAAGAATATATAGTGCCTTTTATCCAATACCAGTTGGTAGACTTTTGACTATTGTAATTTTTAGAGGCAGATATATACTGAAAGTAGAATGTTGGATTAACATCATCTTTATATTTACTTTTCGGTATCACTAAAATATTGTCTTTTGCATATCGAATGTCTTTATAGAAGACTAAAAACAACCTGACGAGTCTCTTTACACAGAATTTTTAAATTCGAATATAAAATTCGAATATCTTTCAATCAAAGACTCAAAGCAAAGAAAATCTGAAAGTACTCTAACAGTTTCCTTATAAAAAAGCGTTAGAACTAGAAAGGGTGTGAACTTGTAAAAACTTGATGGAAAACCTCTACAAGTTTACTCTCTCTCTCTACTATATTGACCTTTGACTGTAATATATCGGGCTAATGAACCGGATTACGCAGCTTGGGAGGCATACCAGAGAACAATCTTTGATGATCTCCATTTTATTCCTGCCAATTTAGTTGCTTTTATGAACAAATCGCTGCAATATTTCCTTCAGCCATCACATCTCATAAAATTGGTCTCTCTCTTGTACTCACTCTACTTTCATTTATTGTATTCTCTTCTTCTCTCCTTTTTATTTTGTTTTTCTTACTATCTGTATTTTCTGTATTTTTTTGCCTTTATACTTATTAGCTTACAACTTTATCCCCATGGTTTGTGCGTTCATTAATATTTTCCCATGTACCTACCTCTCCTTTATAAGAAGTAAGGCCTGTTTCTTGGTCAATTTGATAAATTTTTACTTATACAACAACAACAACAAAATTTCTGACGATGTATTATTTTTTATGTGCAAAATATTGATGAAAATAGTGTTTGACAAGTATATTGGTTGACATGTGGAATTCTAGAGATTTCTTGGAAATTTTTATGTGGGATCTCAACTATTCTTTTCACAGTGTGGCCTTTATCGTAGGCCTTTTTTTTAAAAAAAAAAGAAGTATAACCGTTTATACGATATGGGAGGTTTAATATATATATATATATATATATTTCCAATGTCAATAATAAAACAAGCTTAAAGAATTGGTAAGAATAGTATGTTTAAATGATGTTTAGTGTCAATTATATAAGTATATGTGTATGTGTATGTGTATGTATATGTATATGGTGTAGCATAAGTACATTAAATTAGACGAAGGCGTGTATCAATAATACTCTTCTTTGAGAGTCCACACGCCCCTTCCTTGGGCATCCTTCTCAAATCTTGCAATGGCTTGCAGCATTTTTCGAAATACCGCGACTTGTTCTCTGTCAATGTCTATGTCTAAAGCGTCCATTATAGCATTACTTTGAGCTTGACCGTTGTTTTCAGAAAGATAATCACGGATTCTATTAATCAATCCTTCTTGCTTTGTATCACTTTGTATTTCTGGGGGTGCTATTGGATATTGTTAGGCTTGGTAAAGAAAGAGAAAGAAAAGAGTAGAAATGTTTACCTGTACTTGGTCTTCCCTCTTGAAGAGCTTTCTTTCCTCTCAACTGTGCCAAAACTGAACTACTTGAAGATCCAAGACTACCTTTCCCCGTCGATATACCCTTGAATCCGGAGCCAAATCTTTGTGGTTGAGGTGCTGGAGAAGAAGGGAGTGATCTAGATGATGAAACTTCAATAATATGACGAGGAGCTCCAACAGTTCCTATAAGATAATCATTAATAAGTGCGTATAATTATATACTACTGAACTATACAACGTACCCGATCTTCCTGTCCATGTGGGCGTTCCAATGTCTGCCATTCGTCTACGTTTCCTTGATTCTTTCAGCGCATCTGCTGCCTTTTCCGCAATCAGTGTAGCTATTACATCAAATAAGTTTGGGAAAGTTGATATTATAAAAGCACTTACCTTCACGCTCGACAAATAAATCATCGTGGGAAGTCGAATCCATAATTTGATCGTGTTTAAGAGCACTTTGAATACCCGTCATATCAAAAAGGCTCTGTAGAACCCCATCCTCTTCACTTGCTTCGTGGTTTCTTTTTTTCTTATCCTTCTTTTCGCCGTTACTATCATAAAAATAAAAGTAAAAATGAGCTTATTTTAAGCTAATAAAAATGTTCTTATTTGTACAGACTTACTAATTCTCGACACCACTCACTCCAGAAAGAGATTTCAACTGACGATTGTCGTCATCATTCTTACTTCGTTTCTTCTTATTCTTACTAGAGCTCCCCGGTTGATCGTCTTTATTATGGATTTCTGTTCCTTTGAATAATCTCCCAGTCTCTGTAGACGTGTCATCCTCTGCTCCAAGAGTAAATAGGGACTTTAAGTTACTTGCCTATAAGAATCGATGTTAGCTTTTTTTGTTTTTTATTAATTTTTTTTCTGTAGATACTTTCATCAAAAAATCTTCGTTGTTTTGGGTCTTTCAAAATCTTATTTGTCAAAAACTGTTTGTAAATCTGACGATGATATATTTTTTCTTCTATTGTTCCACTCGTTATTAGACGGTAGATAGTAACGTCTTTCTTCTGTCCAAGTCGCCATGCACGCTCTCTTGCTTGAATATCTGTTGATGGATTCTATAATATATATATATATATTAGTTTGAATTCGGGTTCTTTCTCTGGTAGATTTAGTAAATATTTACCCAGTCAGGATCGTATAAGATGACACGGTCTGCACCGGTAAGATTAAGCCCAAGCCCGCCCACCTTGGTCGTTAAAAGAAATACATAGATATCCTCGTTCGTATTAAATTCATGTACAAGTGCCATACGATGTGGAACAGGTGTTGTGCCATCCATTCGACGGTAGTTATAGCCAAGACTCTTAACCATCAGCTCAATAATGTCAAGCATTTGGCGGGTTTGGCTGAACAGAAGCACGCGGTGTTTTTCGGTTTTCCACAAATTGAGGAGAGCTCTCACTACAACCATTTTTCCGCTTTTCTCTGGATCGCCATAAGACGGGTTCTACTCTGATACCTTAGAAACTTGGCTGTCCCTCAAACACATTACTAAAAAGTGATACTTACCGATTTTGCTTTCGATATATCAATGATATCAGGATGATTACAAATCTTTCTCACGATATCAATTCCATAAAGGACCTGTCTTCGATGTTCCAAGATAGAGTCCATGTCATCAGAATGGATAAACTGTACGTATGATTGTCTTTGTGGCTTTGTGAGCTTACAGAACAATACCTAGAATCCAATTAATTAGTTATTTTTATTCACTTTAGTATTGGTATTATTATTACGAGTGGTTTGACTTACTTGCTCACTCTTTTTTGGCAGGTCCTGCGCAACATCCACCTTCATTCTTCTCAGCAGATATGGATTTATAAGATCTCTTAGCATGCATGCGCATTTATAGGCAGTTTGGACTTGTACGTTTGTCGCATTTGCATATCCACCTATACGTATAGGAACCGAGAATTGCGATTGAAAGACAGGCAAGGTCTGTTAAAGGTATGCAGGTAAGAATATGTACATTTTTTTAGTCTCAGTTATACATGGTACTTTCCCCAAGTCTTCCCGGAAATATGAAATCAAAAAGTGACCATAGCTCTTTGAGATTATTTTGAATAGGTGTACCCGAAAGAATAATTCTGTGCGGTGTCTACAAGTATGCATTAGTACGACATGTTTATTACTAAACATGCTACAAGATATACCTTGAACTGTTTACACGCTAACGTTGTTTCAGAGTCAGGATTCTTTATTTGATGGCCTTCATCCAATACTACGTATCCCCACTTGTGTTTTAACAATATCTCTCGGTAGGTCTGAACACCACTGTAAGTTGTAATCAATATCCCACCTAAAGTATAGAATAATAAGTACAGTTACTCTAGAGCTACAAAGCGTCCCTATATTTTGCATGAGAAATTACCGCTTTTGATAAACCGATCTACCATTGCGGCTGCATTCTTTCCGGTTTTTGTAAAAAGAAGATTAGATCTTCCTTTACTTTTTTGGTATTTTGATTTTTGCCCTCGTCTATCAGGCTCATAATCGTCTTCCATTTCTTCATAATATAAATCATCTTCGTTCACTTCAAAGTCGATATTATTTGGGTCGGATAGTCGCAAACCACTTCCACTTGAATGCAAAATAGCGACGCGCGCTGGTGACCACCATTGATGGAACTCCTGGATCCATTGCTTCATCACAGTAGCCGGGCACACAATTATAGACGCTTTGCCTGGGCCTAGTAGTTTTGAATAATAGAGTCCGGAAAGAAATGCGATAATCTGAACTGTCTTTCCTAGTCCCTATTTTTTTATAAGCAGTAACGAAAAAAAAAATAGGCGTGAGACTGATAGTACAACATATGTATGTTACAATAGTGTACCATCTCATCACCAATAATTCCTCCAACTTCTTGACAGTGAAGTTCCCATAGCCATCGGATACCTGGATTATTATGTTAGTATATGGGTAGATTAATTTATTAATTATAATAATCTTACATGTCTTTTGATAATCAAATAAAACATTCCATAATTCACCGGGAACACGCATGCGGTTATCAAAGTGAGCGTCTTCATAAGCAGGATTCGGTTGATATATCTCAGTGCTAGGGTCAAGGTCAGGCTGAGACTTTATACACTCTTCAAATTCCTCTAAAGGCAAATTTTCTGCTCCGGGCTATGTCCACTTTTAATAAGCAAACATGCGTCCTGTAATGTGCAGGACATTTAATACGTACCGTATTAACTCTATATATAGTGGTTTTTCTAGCTTGTAGCCATCTCTTTAGTCGTTTCTAGTAAAAAAAAACCCAGTTAATATTTCAAAATCCATATTAGTGTTACGCTTATTGTGTTACCTGATAGTGTGCTTCATTCCCGTCGTCTTCAAACAGATCACGGATACTATCTTCAGCTTTTTTATTTTTTCTTCTTTGTTTCAAATCATTGTAAGCGTCTTCGTCTTCAATATTTTCTTCATTAATATATGGCTCGTCTTCGTCTTCGTTTTCATTTTCTTCTTCAGAAGCACCGTATTCATCATCTGATATGGCCTTTTGTTTTTGTGTGTTTTTTTCTGCAAAATTATATAAATCCGGGAATGTGTCTTTTGGTACATTTACACTCTCATCTGTATTGGATATAAACGAAGGCTCTACTGTGTGTTTGAATGCCATAGGGTGTCCCTCAGATCCCGGTAATGATGGGGCAGATGGCCCTATAGTAGGTCATATACTTTGTTGATTTTTTTTTTCATTTGGAAATTTTAGAGAGAATATGTGATCTATCTACCTGATGAGCTGCTCTGAATATCGTTTTCAAAATCGGCCTCTTTGGCAAATGGGGTTATTTTTCCAGTACGGATAAGATATTCCTTTTGTGTTTCATCGTGGCGCCTTAAATTCTTATTTACGGCTATTAAAAGGTCGAATATGAGATCAAGTCTAAATACTTGGATAAAGTCATTCTGCACTCACTTTCTCCTGATGCAGAACGAATTCGTTCTTCTTCTCGTTCTTTTAATCGATTTAATATATCTTCTTCGTCTGATTTTGCTGCGCGTAATCTAGCAGCCTGATCAAGACATATGAGAAAAAAAACCGAAAAGCAAGACACAGCTTTTAGATAGTTGGTATGCCCTTCTTACCTGTTTATTAAATTGTGGTACTAGCCCATCTTTTTCTAATGAGGTTAATGTCTTGTCTTTGAGCTTCAATTTCAAAATAGCCAATTGTTTTTGTGCTGCTCTGAAAAGAAGTACACGATATTGTTACTTCACATGAACCAAATAGTGTATCAATTCTAACTTTTTTCTCTATATATCTATATATTATTTCTCAGAATCTTTACTCAATCTCTTTGTATGTTTTGGATAATCGTTTTTGATCCAATATATCGTCTTGTTCAGTCAAGGCCTTGTCTGCCTTGATAGAGCATTACCGGGTTAATACTTTATGGTATTCAACCTAGTTATTATTTGATGATTTATGTATTACTATTATTATTATACCTGTGCAATAATGTTTTGTTCTAGCACTGTCTGGTCTACTAATCCCACACCCAAGTTCTTCAACTCGGTGTTAACTTTGTTTTGTGCAATTGGTGTAGACACCTCCAAGATTAGGTCATTTTGAGGTCTATACAGTTGGTTTTCATTTTCCTCGTCACTTGAAAATTCCTCTTCATCTGATAATGGTGAAGATGAGAAGTCATCGCTACTGTCGCTCATTACTATGAAATAATGTATTCTTGCCGCAGTCGTTTTTTTTTCTAGGCATTCTTAAAGGAAAGCTGCATTGATCGTGACTTACTTTGGACCGGCATTTCTCTAAAAATCACCCTATGCTTAATCTCAAGAAAGAGAAAAGAAAGGTTTATGCTTTGTAAAAATACCTCTTTACAGGTTACATGATGTATATTTCTTCTTTATATATATAACAAAAGTCATTTTTGATAAAACTATATTCATGATCTTAAATGTATGGGAATAAACTACCATTTTAGCAACTACGTTTTTTGAAGGTTTGAAACCGAAAAAAAAAATCAATGATAAAATAACGCTTTGATTCCTGCGTGATAAACAACGAATGTTTTTTTAAAAAAAATAGATAAAAATGGTGTGTCAGATTGTCTGTGCTTCAACAATATCCAATACTAAGCTTGATAGTGACAAACCATGATGAAGTTTATGTCTTGGTACGATTAATTTTCATTATTAAGATATAATATTTATCCAAGCATAAACTATTGTATGTATATATTTAAAAAAAAATAGATGAGCGGAATTTTATAAAAGCATGGCTTACTTATTCTTTTAGTTAAAATTGAGTATAAAAGATATAAAAGAGGTATCATAAGAGCACTGTGTGAGTGATAGTAGTGTTATATAACTTATAAAGGCTTTTAGCAAGTATATAGCCCTACTAGGAGTCAGCTTGTATGTTAAAAGGTAAAATATAATGTATTGTCCTTGCCTTTTTTCCAAGTATTGCAGTTTGATGAATCTGTTTGAATAAACGTTAAATATTCATACTAATTTTTACGCCTGTATGTGTATAATTGATAATTCTGTTAGGATTTTAGACATTTGGTAGGTATAGAGAAAATGAATATAAGCTAAGCATCTTCCGAGAATGTTTTGATAGTATCTTGAAAGTATAAATAGAGATCGCCGAATAATGCTCTAGTACAAATTGTCTTGTATTTTCATCTTGAGACTACCATATGGTCTGTATGTAGTGATTTACTTATTTTTACCTTTTATTATTATTATTATTATTTTGGCCATCGGTAACAAAAAACACACACATATATATATATATATATTAAGCTAGTTACCGAGTTGACTGTCAATGCTAGATTATGTAATACTTTGGGCATTTCTCTAAATGAAATTACACAAAAACCCGCGTTTGTATACTTGTGTAAAGTTGTTAGAAAATAAAATTAACTGCCAATATCCTTAGTGGTAAGCATCGGCTTCTAACGAGAAAGTTGCTAAAAACGGTGATCTTGAGGTTTCTTCTTTTTTTGTGTTATATATAATATATAAATATATACTAGAGATAATAGATCTCAAAGGGGGTACATGGGCTGAGATTTGTGTGTCTATATATCCCCCACCCCAAATTTTGTGTGAATCCCGAGTGTGTTGTAATTTTTTTTGAAAGTTGACAAATGTTTGGTCATGAATGATGCCTATAGGTGTGGTGTTTATTGGTTGTAACAAATCGAAGCAATCTTGCGTCGTTTTATGATATAGAAAAACAAAATACAGTAGTCTAATGCGTATTCTGATGAATTCCTTTAAAGGGTTCTATCGAAGATGGCATTGAGGGAAGCCCAGACAGCCTTGGGGGACTGTGCGGCGTCAACACCGTACCAGATACCCTTCTTCTTGTAGTATTCGGCAACGGGGCCGGTCTGCTTGTGGAAAGCATCGAGACGCTTGATCAAGGTCTCGGCGTTATCGTCAGAGCGCTGGATAAGAGGTTCACCGGTGATATCGTCAACCATATCGACCTTGGGGGGGCTGATACATAATATAAATAATCAGCACAACCATCTCTATTTTCGTTCTCATTAGCACATTCTATATACTCACTTGAACTCTCTGTGGTAAGATCTGCCAGAGGCAGTGTGGATCAGACGACCTGTGATACGGGACACAAGGAGACTGTCATCAATAACGAGCTCGATAACAGAGTTCAAGGGCTTCTTTCTCTTCTCAAGCATATCATCCAACTTCTGGGCCTGGACGACAGTGCGGGGGAAACCATCGAGGATGAAACTATAAATGACAAATCATTAGATTCTATTCATCAAAAGTCTAGTGCATCATCACAATCAAAAAGTAGTTGTTTTTACAACATCTGCCACAACAAAATCCATGCCGTGAACCAAAAAAAAGATAAAAAAAAACGGCATGTCTAATTTTACTAAACTTCTCCACAAAATATTCTAATCGCAGTAATAAATACTACAAGATATACGTATTGTTACTCACCCATTCTTGCACTCGGCATTCTGATCCAAGTTCTCTTCAATCATGCCAACGACAATCTCATCGGAAACAAGTCCTCCGGCATCCATGACCTTCTTGGCTTCAATACCGAGGGGAGACTTGGAAGCGACGGCGGCTCTAAGCATGTCACCGGTAGCCAAGTGGCAGGCACAGAACTTCTCCTTGATAGCAGGAGCCTGAGTGCCCTTGCCAGCACCGGGAGGACCCATGATAACCATACGGAGCTGCTGCTTGGGAAGGCCCTCGACGACCTTCTTCTCCAGGGCAGCAAACTTCTCGTGGAGGCTGTGGATGTTCTTCTTGATTTCTTCAAGGACAGCAGAGTGATTGTCGACCATTTTACTTCTAAAGCTTCACAAGGGGAAAAAAGTGCAGGGGTTGGCTTCCGAAAAAATAGAAAGCAATCAGCGATCAAGAGTCACGCGTGACGTAGAAGTCCGCTTCCTTCGGCTTGTCACTGCTCCTTCTTCCGTAAAAGGAACTACTGTATTTTCACTAAAATTCACATGAAAGGAACTGTGAAGCATAGTTTTTATTTAAATTTGCTTGTCATTTGGCTTTTATTTTTTTATATGTATGATATTTCTCGTTGGGTACATTTCACTCAAGATAGGATACGAAATAAAGGCTGCTTGTGAAATGAATAATAATTTTATTTCATTTTGGAAATCAATTCTAGCTCAATTGTTGTAAATATACTTTCCTATTTCTATTAATCAATTCCGTGAAATCTTCATAGTTGTATACCGTGCTGCTCATATGCGATCTTTGTCAGTCCAATTAAATTTTTATTAATAAAATATTGTATCCATTACCATTGTAGAATATTAAAAAGATATGCTTATTATGTCTATTGTACACTCTCTCCCTTGCCTGTTAGGGCATTGGCATAAGCAAGCACTTTACATCGTCATATTTATATTTATTAAAGCCAAACTATGGTGGTCGAGTATATATATATACATTTTTTTAACAAGAAAATAAAAACAACTTAAAGACTGATGCCAATATGCTCGATCGGTTTATGGTTTAACCTCTCTATATTCAAGCTGTAATCACGTCATCCAAAAGAGGAACTTTACTGGAAGAGCAACGAATTCCCACGAGGAGTAATCGTATCTATTGAGATTAGGTGTGAATTTTAACCCATCCCCTGTGTAGTAGTGTTTACTTATACAAGTGATCTTTATACCCCCTGTACTTCCAAACAAGGTGCTGATGATTACATAACATATCTACTATCAACAGACATCTTCATAGTACAGAAACCTATATCTATTTTCTTGGGCACGTTGAGGGCATGATAAATCTCCTTTTTTGCATTCATTTAGAAATAGCAGTAAAATTCTTAAGTTACTTTTTGTAGCTCTTAAGAATGTTGTGTAATTTTTTTAAGAAAACCCTAATTAAATTAAATGTGATTAAGAGGGATAAAAGAACTATTATTTTAGGTTACTTATATTAAATAAATTATCTGAATATTTTACTGGGCTTGATAGGAAAATTGATACGAAAAGAATGTGCATAGTGTTAGATTGTTGTTGTCCCAGCTTTGTAAATGTGTATTATGTAATCAGATCCGAGTTTCATAATTACACTGAATAGCGTTAAAATTTGATAATTAATCTGCGGTACATATTTACAAGCTGGAAGAATATGCATATATATATATATATATATATATATGTGTGTGTATTTTCAAGTTGAAAATCTTTAAAAGCTAGGTTAAATATTTGATATCTTTATTTTAACAGTTTTAAGATGAAGAGATATAATTTTAAAAATCCATTACTTATTAACATTTAGGTAATTTTACCTGAAGATACTACTACATAAAAGAGTAAAACACCTATAGAAACAAAATGTTTTTTAATCCATTTATTTGGAATATTGCACTGTTCATTATGTTAAATTATAAAATGTTCATCAAGCTGTATGTAATATTGTGACAATATTTTGCTTTATTATAGGAAAGTAATATAAGAAATAAGAAATAAGATAAACTAAAACAAGGTACTGTCGATCAGCCCATTGGAACTATAACCCAAAAGCTCGAAAGCTTATAAAAGATAATATATACGTCCCGTGTTGCACCTATGGGTGAAATTTGATGGCGTTACTGCTCATGTCTATAATGGAACATATGAAATGACTGATACTTTAAAAGGTTTTACTTTTACTAATATTGCTAAGTTGTAAAGATCAAGAAATCAGGTTTTCTTTTAAAGAAAAAAAATATGAGTATGTAACCCCCTGTCTATTAGGAAATGTCATGACACAAAGACTGGGTATGAGAATAAATTTGACTTTTGAGGCGGTACTATGAAATGTAATGACCCTCTAAATTCTGGTAATTTTTTTTTGTTATTAAGTACTAGCATAAATATAATTCTTTCTCTGTGGTTACTCTCCAGAGTATTACAGTAAAATAATACATATATCTTGAGCTTTTCTTTTGTAAAACATGAAATACGTAGTTAACATCTTTATCAAATATAAGCTGTAGTTTTTTCTTTTTTTTTCTTTATTTCAGAAAGACATTTTTCATTAACTGCATTAAATACTTTATATCATATTTGCATAGAGTAACCCGCGGCCACGTATAATACCAAATGCTTTCACAAAATATTCAAAAATATACAATATATTGTAGAAATAAAATATTATAAATTAAGTCTTTTTTTTCATTTATTAAAAAGTCTGTTGTATTAAAATTAATACCCTCAATTCTTAAATAATCCACAGTGTTTAAAAAGACACTATTCCTAATCCGCATTGTTTTTTCCATACTATAATATGATTAACATTGGTTAAACCCATTGAGAATCATAAACAAAAATAAAAGAATAAAAGATCGTTGTTCTCAAGAGAACTGTGTAATCGGTTTCCTGATTGGGCGACAAATATTCGGTAACGACTAAAATAGACAAGGCAAGCCACCTTGTATAACAGACAAAAAGGCTAAAATAATTTATGGTGCACTGCACCCCCGACGGGGGTCGAACCCGCAATCCTCAGATTAGAAGTCTGAAGCGTTATCCAATTACGCCACGGGGGCATGTGATTGAAATGACACGTGGCAACAAAGTTTTGTAGCACACACATTATAGTTAAAGTTCGATCCGGACAAGTCTAGTAAATATAAAAATATAATCATTATCCAATTTATCTAGAGTAAAAAGAGCTGCAACTATAAGTTTCATTAATAAAATGGTTTTTATTTATTTTCTTTTAAATTTATAGATATTTTAGTTATATTATATTATATTTATAAATTATTTTTTTATACTTTATAGTATTTCTAATATATTTATTATTAAAGATTTCTTTTTATTTTTCAATTTTTTATTTTGATTTTATTATTAATAATTGCTATAATACTTTAAGTAAAATAATATAATATAACTTCTATAAACATATATAAGAGAATATTCTAAAACTATTCATTAACTGACTTTATTAAAAATATAAAGATTTTTATATAAAAGTACAGAATTTTAACTATAAAATAGTGATTTTTTCTTTTAATATAGTGACATTCTCAAATTAATTTAAACAAACTCTCAAGTTGATTTAAATTAATTTCTAAGTTGATTTAGACAACCTCCTGAGTTGTTTATTTTCTAGCTGTGGTATAAATACCACAATTGAGTGAAGAACAGATCTTACAGCTAAATACTGGTCCTTATTGCTAATGAATCTGACAAGTTAACAATTTCCAGAAGTGTTATACACCAGGTACATATATATTACATACTCATATAGTGTAAATCAACTATTATATAACAGAGATTTGAATTACAGAGATTTAATAGTAATAGATATAAATAATATTATTTTGTCTCTTTAATAAATAACACTCTCACAGTATCTACTTTTCCTATTATTGAGATACTAACCCATAAACAATCCCAAATACTGCAGCTATTATATATAAAATCAATATTGTATAACAAACATCATTTTAATTTAGCTATCAAACATTTTAAAGCTGAAATAAAAATAAATGATATGAGAAACAATATTAATTATTATACAAAATACAAAACAAAAAGCTTTTTTTTAAAAAAATAAACAAAATAAAATGAAACAAAATAAAATAAAGTAAAATCTATATAAACACTCAGCTAAAGATTTATCTATACTTTATATCTTTTCATTATTCCTGTAATAAAATAATTTTTAAAACATAATATATCAGATTTACTTGTTGTTGTATCCAACATAATCATAGATTCAAATAGAGTGCACAGACAATAAGACAAAGACATATTGAATAAGCAACCAGTATCAATTATACATTATTTCTCACACTATCATTAAATAAAAAATATACCAATAACAAGGTCACACACCTTAGTCAACATCACTAATCACTCAAACAAGAGCGTAGATAATAACTTAACAATATATCATCTATGATATAAGAAAATAGATATCACATAATATATTCATATCATTATCTCAAATACATACACAATGTCTATATAAACTCATATAGCAAATAGTAATAGGAAATCATTTCTCTTTATATCAGTAAACAAAGTCTCATCATACTTCTTATCTGCACTTTGTTTTTCTTTCTTTTTTTAAAAAAGTATAACAATATGTAGCACATGTCATATACGTATGCCTTGTCAAATGACTGACATTTCTTCTTATCAAACTTATATACAGTGGTGTTTCATCATAATTCCTATTCTTCTTTCTCTCATCTTTTATTATGAATCCAACATCTCAAAGTATCCCATGTGGTATTTCAGGTACGAAACAATAGAAAAATAAAATATTTGATAATAGAGATGTATAGAAATACTTTGAGACTGTATATCAGTTGTCTTTATTCATAAATAAAAAGTGTCCCTTTTTATAAGAAAACACAATCTGCTCTTGTCATTACGTCTTAGTTTCTTAAGGCTTTCTTCCTTTACTATATTTGGTTATTAGAGTGTATTTACTGCTTAACTAGTGTCGGTGTTACAATTATGACATCAAGTCATAAATCGTACTTCTTTAGCTCTTAGCTATTCTTTTCTCTTTTATACTAGAGCTTTAGGACTTCCTACTAAATTAGCTCCATATCGATCTGATACAGTTTACCCGGCAGTATGATATAATTATCTTAACAATCTTTAAGATATTATCTACAGTACTCACTGTAATAATTATTGGGCTGATTACTTAATCGTTTATATATATTTTATACTGACAAGATGATAGCTACTACGCTATCCCAATATGAATATGTTCTTATATGTGATAAATCCAACATCTGAGTGTCTGGATCACCACAACTCTCACAGTATCTACTTTTCCCATTATTGAGATACTAACCCATAAACAGTCCCAAATACCTCAGACTTTTTCTTTGTATTAAAATAAATGTTTCATTTTATTTGCTTTTTCTTTTATTTTAATGTGTTTATATAAATATACATACATCTATATATTTACCATTCCTCTATCATTTCGTCACCATCATCACCAAGTTCATCAGCATCTTTTATGATAGCTGCAGTAGCAGCAGCAGCAGCAGACATTTTCTTGGTTGATGTTTCTTCTTTCTTAAATGGACTCGGATGAGACATCTTATTATATCTATTTTGAATCCAAAATCAAATATTAATACACATCTTGATCCCAAATATCAGCAACACTAAAACTATACACTTACGCTCTTGTCAATGCTGTCTTTTGTGCTGTCGAGATTTCAGATATTGGTTGATTCTTGTTAATTTCCATTTCACTCAAAGAATCTAAGCTCTCTCGGCTAAGATAATATGCATCCATGGTTTCGATAGTTTCTTTGTATTTTCCCTAAAAAAGCAAAAATAAATACATGTTAGTCAAATAGAAATACTAGAAACAAAAGCTTTCAAACTTGCATTTTTCCACGATGAGAAAATACGTTTGTTGAGTGCAGGGATGTAATGGCGTCTAATTTCAGATCTTGTAGTAGCTGCTTTAAATCGCATATGTGTCTTGACTCCGTGCAACTGTCTTTTGTTCTTTTCTGTTTTGGAATTCTGACCCATCCACCTACACAAACCAAGTCAGTTTGCCTTAGAATTGTTATTGTTGTTTCTAAAGTATTTTAGAATCTTACGAAGTAAAGTTCAAGCGCCCATATGAACCTCCTTTTATTTCGCCTTTAATAAAAGAAGCAGGTCGAACGCAAGACATAATAGAATGAATTGGCAAAAGGGACCAATCTTGAGTGCGTCTAATATATAAAGGTGTGAGTTTAGTATATCATGCATATTAAACCAATTTTTTTTTTATTTATTTACCCATGAATAGTTGCGTCAATAATATCACCATCTGCTATTGATTCCGACGCTGAAGCCATAAGCTTGAGCTTCATAGCCTCTGTGATACGCGGATTTCCCATATTATTTGAAAGATTGGCACGGTCAGGTTCATATTTTATATAATTTTCCTGTAAATATTTATAGGAATTATTATCAGTCAAGTAATTAGTAGCCATATACACAGTTGTGTATGTATGTATGTAGTATTTTGAATACTTACAGCTATCATCAAAGGAGCCATCATGTAGTCTTGAAAATATATATCCGATTTCTCATTAATAGATTTCTTATCCCACGACTCCGAGTTCATTAGACTTGAGGGTATATCGAACAGCTGGAGTTGAGAATCCTTGAAGGATTTTTCACCACTAAACACAGTGTTTATTGTCAACAAATGAGATATCGATATTCTTGTCCTATTATTACTATTATTAACAAACTCACATTGATTTTGCCTTGTTTGGATCCATGACCTCGTCTGCAACTTGATAGGTAGAGAGAATATTGAGGATTTGACGGATATCATTTTGAGTAGAATCCACGAGTTGATCAATCGCAAGAGGTGATATTTTAAGCTTTTCTCTAAAACATAACATTTAGCTTGACCAATCATTCTACCTTTTCTTTATAAAAATAAATAAATACAATCTTACACACCTGAATGCAATGGTCATAATTCTAGATCTCAACTGATTCGCAGGAGTTCTATATTTAAAAATGCACATAAATAAACAAGATATTTGATATTTGATATTTATATATATATAAACTGCAGACTGAATATTATACATATGTTTTCTTTTGTGCTTACTTTGTGAATCGGGCATCAAAGCAAACATTGATCAAGGGTTGAACCTTTTGGGATCGAACATCGTTACAGACACATATGACAGGAATCTAATTGACCAAAGAAAGAAAGAAAGAGAGAAACGGATAAGTAAGACGTAAAGTAATATCAACTACAAAGCCATCCATTTTTGTTTTTATACTAGACATATCTTGCCTTTGTTTTTCTGATAAGAGAAGCCAGCACAGCCGCACCTCCTCTGTCACCGGATGTCATTCCATCAACCTCGTCCATAATCAAGACGACCTTTTTGGTCTTTTTGGGAACTTCATTCTAAAACAAGAATAGTAATAATTTACACGCAAATCTTAGTTGTCAAGTATTTACCACCGCTATTATTATTATTATTATTAATGAAGCAAATGTTAAATATATATATGTATAAATATATTAGAAACATACATCCTTTGGCCTGGCAACAAAAAACTCTGTCATTGTCCGATTATCAACCATTTCAGAGATATTATCCTAAATATAAGTAAAGATAATAATAATAATAATTGAAGAGTATCAAGGTAACGAAAATAAAGCAATAATGGCAATGAGAATTGGATCACACAATGATTACTCAATAACAGTCAACTTACCTCCAAAACCTTTCTGCTTCGCACATCGCTTGCATTGAATTCTAAAACTTCATATCCACATGATTCTGCAACCACATGGGCAGTTGTTGTCTTTCCAATCCCCGGAGGACCACTGATCAATATCGACCGAAAGAAACTCATATTGTTCTTATCATATCTTTCCTTGATGCCCTTTGCGCGAGCATCTGCATATTTTTGCCTGAGAATACATTATCGTTCAAGATAAATATGAATATAATAACCTCCCAAGAATTTTTCTTTTAAAAAAAAAGCCATACAATGTAATAGCAATCACAAAGGATCTACTTTTACTATTACGACTACAGAACAAAAGAAGAAAAAAACCAATATCTCACCAATTCTCAAGCCATTCAACAATTCTGCCAACCAAGATTTTGTTGCCAACGATTTCTGAAATCTTTGTAGGTTTATATTTTTCTGTCCAGAGCTGATTGGTAAGTGGGATTACTGGAGTACTTGTACTTTTGATTTAATAAATAGATGAGATTGAACAATGAAAGAAACAAAGAAAGAAAAAAAAAAGCTGTCAAAATGATTGTCCTTGTAATATATATATGTATAGAGAAATAAATAAGTAATTACTTGGATGTTGATTTAGCAGCTGATGCTGATGTCGATGCTGTGGTCGTCATGGATGCTGTCAAGAATAGTTGATCCCTTTTAGACAGTAGATTTACTCAGGGCTAATATGCTGTCACGTATCAACCAAGGATGTCTGAATAAGCCGCATTTGAACAGTCATAATGTCAATCTTTACTTTGATTGTCTTGATAGATGCACCTCCTCTTTATTTTTTTATTATTATTATTTTTTAAATATTTATTTTATATATATTTTATATTTTATACATATATATATTGTACACCTTTGTAGATTGATCAAAATTAGCCAAAAAAGGGATGTTATTTAATCTCGATCGGAATCTTGTAATCGTGAAATGATCCATTTAGAGATCCCATTTAGACTACAACTTTTGTATGCTTATCTGGATAAGTTCAGTAATCCACAAATTCTACTCAATACCTTTTTTTAATAAAAGAAAGCATAAGTATAATTATCTATATACAAAATAACGAACGAACAAAGTAATTGGTTATAAGCTGTTGTCCTGAAAGAATAAACCTTTATTCTATCCATCTCTTTTTATTAATTCATAACGAATGCTTCTTATATATATATATATATAGCAAATTAAAAATTATACTCTAACAAATCAATGTATATCTATAAATTAATAAATTGCATGTTTAATTTATGCCCTGAACAGGATTTTTTTCTTCTTCAAGAGAATCCGTGATACATTATCTAATATTCATATGTGCTTGTAACAATCAAAGCTAGTATAGAGTCAATATTTTAAAGCTGTCTTACTGTTTACATATATATATCATTTTACCCTTTTTTTTTCCAGTTGTTAAAAAAAAAAGAAAAAAAAAGCAATTATGTTGGTTGCAAGTTTTGCAGGGCTGAAAATATTATTCTAAGTGTTACCATGGGTACCTTGGTGCTCCAAGGAATTCATCATACAGAGATGTTCCCTTGCTCTCCCCCCTTCTTTTTCTCTATTTTGTTTTTCTTTCAACTGAACATACCAACTGCTATATAATGATCAAGCGGAGTACAAAGCCTGTGTACCTTAAAAAATGCTTTGCTGTTCCTGTCATTTCCTCTTCTTTTAGTTGCCAGAAAAAGAAAAAAGTCTAGCATATAGACATACAAGAACAAATAAAAAAAAAGTAAGCAAGAAAGGTTAGCATTACATTTAACCTACAATGATATTAAAAATCTATAAGAAAAGAAAAGAAAAACAAATTAACTGCGCATTGTAAACTAATGAACTGCCCCCCCTTTTTTTTTTGAAGGATAATAAAGAAGTTTGGTTTATTTTTTGATATTATAATGACGAGCCAACCAATTGTTGATATCGAAGAAAACAAGTACAAGGATTGCTTGGCCTGTAAAATCACAGGTGCAACTGCATTTTCTGCCCTAGGTGCCTATGCACTCAAAGAATCGTCCGTAATGTACAAGATTCCAAGCAAGTCTGGACAGGCAGTAGGACTTGGTGTCATTGGTACACGTAAGTAAAGCCACGATAATTTAACATTTCAATCGAAAATAATTTTCTTGCCGCTTTTGTCTAGTCTTTATTTCTGCCGGTCTGTATAGACTGATACTCTAAGTTCATTCATCACATTACAAAGTTATTGTGAATTTTTTTGTTAAAAAATAAAAATAAAAATAAAGAAATCTATTGCTTATACATATAATTTACGTATTAATTGTTTACACCAACAAAAAATAAAGAAGTGTATTATCAAATATATATATATATATATTATTATTAAAAAGGTGTATGAGTGTGTATGTGTATATATGGGATAGAATACTATCATATCAATGAAAGTTTAATTCCTTTATACCTGTACGGCTTGTGACATCACTTGCAGGAATGTGACTTGCAGCGCGTCCCAATTAAACGCGTAGTTTTCTAGACAAGCGCGACAGAGACAGCAGATAGAAGTAAGCACGCGTCTTTACCCAAAACAGAAAGATATTATGAGTGGTAGATCTCAATGCCATTTTGATTTGTTTTGACATATCGACAATTTCAATTAATAAGATATGGTCAATAGGGTTCTTTAGTCAATCAACACAAGCTAGTAAAGGAGGATATGATTCCCATGGTGGCGATGACGGAACAGCAAAGGTACCTTTTTTTATTTTTTTTTATTTGTTTTTTGTTGAGCTGTCATTTCTCCCGTACTCTGCCTGCCGGCCTGCCTGCCTGACTGCCTGACTGTCTGGCTGCTTGTCTCTTCTTTGAACAATACTCATAATATTCTTTTTTTTTTCGTATAAAATATTATGTATATACTTTAGAAACCCACCGCAGACCAGACTTTGAGAGCTGTTACTATCAAACAAATCAACACTGCTACAATTCTTCCAGACAGTAAATTTAAAATCGACGATGCAGAGGTGGCAAATGTAAGTTTGGTTTACTGCGCATTTGGGATTCAGTGTGTAAAGCATATACTTTATTTATTTATTTATTTATTTATTTCTTTATTTTTTATTAAACAACACCGACGATATCAATTAGATTACTTTTGTTGCTACTATTCGCAAAGTGACTGAACAGGCAAGCAGCACAAATTACACTGTAGAAGATGGTACTGGTGCTATTGATGTTGTATTCTGGGGTAATCAAACCGACACTGAGGAAATCTTGGCCAAGAGACGTGAAATGACGTATGTTTCTTTCTCTTGTATCCATGTGTGTGTGTGTGTGTGTGTGTGGAGGTGGGGGGATATGCCGTATATGAATAACTAAAGATAATTTACTTGTCCAAAGTGTAAACACATATGTCCGTGTCTTTGGTCGCCCACACAGCTTTGGCAAGCACACAAATTGCTCTGCTTTCACAGTACGCCCAATTGTTGATTTCAATGAAATTGCTTATCACTTTATTGAGTGCGTCCACTCACATCTTACATTTACAAAGTCCTCAAAGGTAATTGACTTTTTATTTTTATTTTTGTTTGCGCGCCAAGGAAATACTTGGATCTCATGACAAGAAATTTGCTTCTCTTGCTCTTTCTCTTTGTAGAGCTCTGATATACAGGTGGTATCATCCGGTAATGCCAACACATCCGGAAGAGCATTGAACGATCAGATCATTAGTTACATTGAATCTTGTGGTGAAAGTAGTGACGGTGTCCACATTGAGGATATCATTAATAAGCTCAGGGGTCTCCACACCGCAACTAGTGTGAGAACAGCCTTGGAGAATCTTACCAATGAAGGTCACTGCTACACTACTTCTGATGATTACCACTTTAAATCCACTGCTAATTATTAACAGAAACAAACAAACAATAAAGTAAATAAGAAAGAAAGAGATATATATATATTATAAATAAAAGTGGATCACTTGTGAATTTTCATTATTAATGATAAATGGGCCAAGAACTAAAAAAATATATATGTATAGACAGATATACATTGGCTTGTTATCAACGAAAGAGGTACATAAAGAGTGCATATTTAAGATGGTCTTCAGGCCAAAAAAAAATTATGTAAATAGGTCTATAGATACTGTAGATGTTGTAGACGTATGGATCTCTCTCTCTCTATATATATATATGTGTGTGAGTGTGTGATTGATCACTCGTGCTCTATCAGAGACACACTCCATCAATATAACAAACAAAAGATAAATAAAATCAAACGACTGTTGTCCATTTGATGAATAGACATTTGTTTTTGTCTGTGCTCCACCCCCTCCTTTATGCTAAACAGGCCAATCCTTTTATTTTATTTTATTTTATTTTATTTTATTTTATTGTAAGAAAATAATAATATCGTCAATTTCTTGTAGCTGATATATAAACACTATCTTTATCTGTCTATCTATCTATTTATTCGTTTATTTTATTTTGCTTTCCTTTGCTTTGCTTTGCCTTTATCTTTTGTCAAAAGAACTCAAATATATACCTCGCTCTCTTCTCTTCTTTATCACAACAACATGCAAAACACTATGTCAGTTGTAACCTGCTACCTCTGTGGTTCAGGTAAAACTTATTACTATTATCCACCAAAAAGTTTAATTCAATGTGTAAACGTACTCAAACCAATTCAACAAAACAAAAAACAGATCGACACAAATCAAGCGACTGTGCAAGTATCTTCTTTAATATACCTCTTCTTAAATATATATATATATATATATATATATATATTTGCTTTCTGTAATGATTCATCTTTCATGTTCTGACTAATTTTCTTACTTGTATTTTTATTTTATTTTTGCTTTACTCTGTCTTACCCTACTGTATTCGTAACTTGATTCTTATTAGCCACAGTAAGTATTCGTAAACCAAGCAATATTTCGGTTTCTTGTTGCCTTTGGTGTATTAAACGTGCAATCTAGTTATGTAAAATCCTACTGGAGACTATACACTACCGTCGAATCGCTAGCCACAAAAATGGTCTCGCCTTGATATGAATGTTCAATAACCTGAACTGTTTGCAATTATCTTTTTTTTTTTTGGATTTCATTATATATATATATATATTACATATTTGCTTCTTTGCTTCTTTGCTTTGACTTTAATCCTTCTTCTTTACTATTACCATTGTTTCTATTTTTTGTAACTGTTCTTGGCAAATGCTTTTTTATTATTATTAAAAGAAGAGATTATTTGAATAAATAAATAAATAAATATATTAATAAGTATATAGAATAGCATAGAATAGCATAGCATAGCATAGCATAATATAATATAATAATGATACTTAATTAATGAAGAAAAGTAAATGTATCAAGATGCTCCTATTTCCCGCGCCCTTATTATTTATCTTTTTTTTTTTTTTGTGCAAAAAATACATATTAATGATTAGTGAGTTTTGTTCACATTTACTAGCAAGGGATGAGTTAATTTCTCTTATATATATTTATATTTATATTTTTATTATATAACAAATAGCGGAGATTAGCGTACTTTCATGTGCCTATGTGATGTGTATGTGTGCTTATAATTAAAAGTTGAAACAACCAACCAACCCAAATAAATAAATAAATAAATAAATAAATAAAAAGACTTTATCCACCTTTTAATGTCGACCCGTTTATTTCGAGGAATCTCATGTCAAAAGTACATTTCTCAGAGTCTTGTGCACTCTAGATTATATACCGCACCAGCCCATTCATTGAAACGAACGATCGATGAGAAACGAAAGGAATCTATTCAAGGCGGAGGCAAAACAAAGAGGGATGCTCAGCACAACAAGGTACATGAAACAGAATGAAAACCAAAAAAAAAAGAAACGAACTAGATAACTAAAGTCAAGATATTGTGTGCTTTTTTTTTTTTTTTCTTCTGGGGGGAAAATTTGGAGGGTATCTAGGGAAAACTGACTGCCCGAGAACGGTTAGACCTTTTACTAGACAAGGGAACCTTTCGAGAATATGATGCATTTGTTGAGCATCAGTGCACGGATTTTGGTTTGGATGCCAAAAAGGTAGCGTACACAAACACACATATATATATATATATATATTAAGTGTACAAAGGAGAGACATATTTTTTTATATTTATTCATAATGCTTTGTGTATGTGTGTATGTATGTATGTATGTATTGAACTTATCAAACTATCTTTATATGAATGCATATATATACACACATGTATTAGATTGCAGGCGATGGCGTCGTGACTGGGCATGGAACGATCCATGGCCGTAGAGTGTTTGTATATAGTCAGGACTTTACAGTATTTGGTGGCAGTCTGTCACGTACAAATTCACTAAAGATCCTCAAAGTCATGGACCAAGCTGTGGTAGTTGGTGCTCCAATTATCGGGCTTCAGGACTCGGGTGGAGCACGTATTCAAGAAGGTGTTGATTCACTGGCGGGTTATTCAGATATATTTCAAGTAGGTTATAAAGCTGTATATATATATATATATATATAAAAGGTTTCATCAAATCACCCTATTCTTTTTATTTGTTGTTGTTGTTGTTGGGAAGATTGGTATTTCAACTAGACCAAGATCAATTGATTTTTAACTATTTATTGATTTATATATACATCATTAGAAAAACGTGTTGGCTTCTGGAGTAGTGCCTCAATTGTCACTTGTAATGGGACCGTGTGCAGGTGGTGCGGTCTATTCACCCGCATTGACGGATTTCATTTTTATGGTGCGTGATACTTCACACATGTTCGTTACCGGACCAGATGTCGTCAAGACCGTGACAAATGAAAAGGTCGATCAAGAAGTATTGGGCGGGGCAATCACTCACACGCGAAAGAGTGGTGTGGCCCACAATGCCTATGCCAATGACATTGAAGCACTTCAAAGGTAATACAATTGTGTGCGTATATATATATATAAGAAAAGAAAGAGAGAGAGAAAGAGAAGTTGGGGTTTATTTATATAGTTGTATGAATTAATGAATTGATGGGTTGATTGTCTAACTGGACTTGGCTTTGGTTTTGTTAGGATGCGTGATTTCTTTGACTATTTGCCGCTTTCTAATCGAGACCAGGTGCCTGTTCGAGTTTGTGAAGACCCACTAGACCGAGAAGATGCTGCACTAGACACAATTGTACCGACACACTCCAATGTAGCGTACGACATGCAAGAAGTAATTTCAAGAGTAAGTTTCTACAATAACAGTAACAGTAACAGCAACAGTGACGGTAATAATAGCTGGTACATCTATCTTATATATAATTATTTATTTTTTTATAAAATTTTTTAGATCCTCGACAAACACTCTTTCTTTGAACTTGCACCAGAATACGCCGGAAACATTATTGTTGGCTTGGGTCGTTTGGGAGGCAAGACGGTTGGAGTGGTGGCCAACCAGCCGCTGGTGTCATCCGGTGCACTGGACATTGATGCTTCTGTCAAGGCGGCTCGGTTCATTAGATTCTGCGACGCATTCAATGTCCCGCTTGTGACCCTGGTGGATGTACCGGGTTTTATGCCCGGCACAGCCCAGGAGCACGGTGGAATTATTCGCCATGGTGCAAAGCTCTTGTATGCCTATTGCGAGGCGACCGTACCAAAATTGACTGTCATTACCAGAAAAGCGTATGGTGGAGCATACATTGTGATGAGTTCCAAACATTTACGAGGAGATTACAAGTTAGGATCATTTTGTTTTGACAATTGCTATATCATTTTTATTTTTTATTTTTTTTTATTGATTGTTATTCCTTGCTTACCTGCTATATATATATATATATATATGTAGTGTGGCATGGCCCTCAGCTGAAATTGCTGTCATGGGCGCATCAGGTGCAGTTGAAGTAATCTTTAGAAACCATCATGACAAGCCAAAAATGGAAGCTGAATACCAAGAGAAATTTGCAACACCACTGTCAGCAGCAAGACGAGGATATCTAGACGATATTATACAGCCGAGGCAAGTATATATATATATTTGAGATGAACTTATTGATTTTATTTTATATAATAGAACTACACGGGCTCGTTTAATAGAGCAGTTGGATCTGTTAAAGACAAAGTCTATCCAGAATCCATGGAAAAAACATGGCACAATCCCTCTTTAATGCATACACATATATATATATATTAATTGATTTGAAAACTATATGTAAAATATAAGATATTAAGATAAAATCAAAGAAAAAAAAAAGTCTATTTTTGTTGTTGCTGTAAGAGTCATATAATATAAATATAATGTAGTATACTATATGAGACAACAAGAAGATGTATTTACTCAAGTGTATATTATTATTATTACATTGAATTATGTGTGCGTATACATTTGATTTCTTTTCTTTCTTCTCTAGAGATAATACTAATGTACAGATATTTTGGTTTCATCTTGTCCAGTCTAGTAGTATAATTAAAATACCTTGGTTTAAAAGCACAAAAGGCACACATAATATATATTTAGGTGTAACAAATGCCTGGCTTTTGAAGAGTAGTACTTACTGTTCTGTTCTGTCCTGTACTGCACTGCACTGCACTGCACTGCACTAAAATAATAATTTTCTTTTAAAGAATAAAATAGAATAAAGAATTATAGGACAGTATGGTGTAATGTAGTGTACACAGTAATTAAAATTTAAGAGAAGATATTTTATTCAACTGCTGTCTGATCCAATTATTCGGTTATCGGACAATAAATTAAATATCCCACCGAGCACATATAGTTAGATAGGCGATGTAAAAAAAAAAAAAAAAAAAGAGAGAGGCACATAAATTGCGATTTTTTCTAACAAAAAATCAATGCGCCGCCAAAAAAATGGGCGTGGAGTTAAATATGATTAAATGATTAAATGAATTTACAAAAATATACTTTTATATATATTTTTTTTATTCCGTATAGACTGTGTGAATTTTATTATTAAATGCCATTATTGTGTAAGTGTAAGGTGTACACTGTACAGTGTACAGTGTGTAGTGAATATATATATATATATATAAAGATTGGATTCTTTTTTCTTATATAGATTGAGTACGTATATAAATGAATGAACTATAGAGAGAGAGAGAGACATAGTTTTCGGAGACTCATTCTATTTATTCAATTATTGCCTTTTGGCTATTAAAGACATTGTGTACCTGGGAATTACTAAGAGGTTGGTGACAGCTGTCGTAGTATTTATATTGGTATTGGTATTTGACGGCTAATTGTTTATTCACATCAATGATTTTGTACCATTAATATCCAACCAACCAAAAAAAGAAAAAGAAAAAAGAAGGTTGATGTCAAGGTTGGTTTTGAACGAGGGTTTCAACTCTAATTCTGGCTATATTATTATTATTAAATAAATAAATAATATTCTCACAAGCTTGTGTAGTGGGAACTTTTATCTTCTATCTGTTTTTCTATTGGTAGTATATCTAAATTCATGAGAAAGGATGTTCTTTGATAGATTTTGTTACAAAAAAAAAAAAAAAAGAAACATTGGAACGGAAGTTCAATAATTGTAAATCTCTCATCAAGAATCAATAGGTGCATTTGAGAGAAATAGATTTGCTGCTACCATTGCTGCTACCATTGCTGCTACCATTGCCGCTGTTGTTGGTTCTTCAGGTTAAATAAATATCTCAAAATAAATAACAATTCGCATGTAAACTATGAGGGAGATTTTTTTTTAGATTTATTTGATTGGCAGCAAAACGGTTCTTTCGATTCATATGTATGTATGCATACATAAATATATATTATGCCCTCATCTCATATCAGATCAGAGCACAAACATCCTCATACGTACTAAGCTAGTTTTTTTTTAAAAAAAATAAAAAAGAATCTCACGCTTCTTATTCTTTCCTTTCTCCTTCTTCTAGTGATTTAAATATATATTTCTATCTTGGACCCCACAAACACATAAATAAATAAAAAAATATAAATATCAAGCTTGTAATCTGTGTCTCGGGAAAATGAGGATAAAAAAAATGTGTGTGTGTGTGTGTGTGCATGCGAATTCAACCTTGAGGCATACTGTGCTCCAGATGTGTATGTGTACATGCCGATTGATCTTATTGGCCAAATCACAATTGTCTCATCTTCCACATTAATGTGAGAATAAATAAAAGTTATACATAGCTGTCACTTTTATTTAGATTGGTTTGCTCTTCTTTATTGACTATTCTGGATCTTGACCGCTACACCTTTTTGTATACAAAATTCTTATTTAACTTGCAACAGCCACGGGCATTTTGTTTCCATGTGGCCAAAAAAAATATTAATAATAACAATTCATTGGCATCATAAGAAATTTTATATACAAAAATTTTTCTTGTAGCTTAAAAAAAAAAAAAAAAAAAAAAAAAAAAGACTAGAAATTAATTGATCAAAAATTGAACCTCTAGTCAATTAACCTTTCTTTATTCTTTTTTTTTTGTTCCGCAGTAATTGGGTTTCCCTAGTCACAATGTGTTGGGAAACCACAGAATAAAATATTTTAAAGGGGATCATTTTCTGTTTACAAGGCTAGCAAACCAACAAACGATAATTTATTTATTTTTGACTTTTTCTTCATTACCTTTCAAGAAAGAATTTATTCTCTGGTATTAATTGGGCTGAGGTCTTGTTTCTCTTTGTGTGCTTATTTATATACATAAATTTTGTATTCAAAATGCTTGGGTAGTGTTGCACTACAAAGTCTGGCACCAAACAGCAGCAGTTACACCACAGGGCACGTTCCTGACTATTTTATATATGTGATTTGATTTTATTTTTTTTAAAGAAAGAAAGACAAACAAACAAACCAAGAAATAAATAAATAAATAAATATTTATCATGACTAACATGCACGCTATCTCTTGTAGACTCTAGATTGGCTCAACCACACATACAAAATATAACAAAAAAATAAAATAAAACAATTGTATAGGATGTTGATCTGACTGAGAATGATATATTAATATAATATAATATTTGAATTTATTTTTTTTGGAGATTTTGTGATTTGATGACCAAATTGCCTCATATTTTACAGATATTAGAGGTTCAAATCAAGCTTGACAAAATAACAAGACTATTGAATGTCTTTTATTGACCATAATCATAAAGACATAAAGACTAGCAGACTGGTAGAGACACAAAAAAAAAACAGAGATCTGTGTGTCTGTGCCTATCTTATGTATCTGTATCTGTATCTGTATGTATGTATATATATATATATATAAAGGAATTATATAATAGAGATACATGGTAGATAAACTCTTGTATCTTTTATGTACTTTTTGGTTAGGTTTCTCATGATAGAAAATCTATAGGGCAGCACAGTACACAAAAAGGATACATATTTGTACTTTAATATCTAAAATAAAAGATACAATTTTTTTTTGAGCGGGTCATTCAGGCTTGATATACCATTTAAAGCATCTTTTGCTTTCTCTAATCTATTCATTCAGACGATCGTTCTCCGGTCAAAGTCAGGCTCCGAGTCTGAAGATCTCTCTCTCTCTCTCTTGTTCTTTGTATTTTTATTTATTTATTTATTTATTTATTTATTTATTGTGATTATGCTATTACCTTGCTGATTGTTGATTTATGTAAACAAAAAAAAAAGTGTTATCATGTTATCAATACTAATTTTTTTTTCTCCCTCCCTCTCTTCCTTGGATACCTTGCCCTCTACCTTTGGATCTCAGCTATAAAAGAAGCAGAAGCAGAAGCAGAAGCAGAAGAAGAAGAAAACTAGAGGAATGTAGTATTGAAATGTATATAGAAATAATCAAGGTGGAATGAAGAAAGAAAATAAAAAAAAAGAACGGCAAATTATTCAATGCTTAATTGATTGCTCATTAGCTATTAAGAACAACAACAAACTAAAAAAAAACAATAATTTATATACAAAATATACCCCCCCTTTAACACAATTTTATTTATTTATTTATTTGTAACAAACATATTCATTGATTCATTGATCCAGTAAATCAATCAATAAACTGTTTATTTTATTTTATTTTATTTTTTTTTTCATTAGGGGTCTTTTCCTCTATTAGTCTCTATTGACCTCTCTTACACACACACACAATGCCAGTCTCTGTATATTGTTGTATTTATATAAAAGTCTATCTGGTTCGAGATCAGAGTCTATTGGCTTAGTATTTTTTTTTGGGGGGTTGGAAGGACAAAAGTGTGAGGGTAAAGGGAGCGGGTAACCAACATACGGGCATTTCTATTTTATTATGATTATTTGGTGTGCTTTAAATAAATAATTTATATATAAAAGGCCTCCCGCTTCTCTGTCATGCCGATCTTGTGACTGATAACGTATCTACCGTTATCGCATGCAGCCATATTTTTTTTATTACTTATCCACGTAGAATAAATTTCTATTTGTGGAAGTAGCCCTGAGCCCCACTGTTGCAAACTATGCAATCTTTCCATTGGTCTCTTATTCTCTCTCTCTCTTTTCTTTTCTTTTCTTTATATCATTTCTATCTAATATTTATGGGGGGACCTGAGAGTATTTTGAATTTAATTTTTTTTTGTACCTTATCATTAATTCAATTGTTGCTATTCTATTTAAGAAAGAAAGAAAGAAAGAAAATTTATATATATATATTCTAGCAACTAGAATAATCTAACTAAAGCATATATAATAAATATACATATTAAACCAAGGGGAAGAAGGAATAAAAGACGGGGAGGGACCAAAAGGGACAAAAGGGATATGATGGGGACACACACAAAAAAGAGAGAGATGAGGCGATCCCTTGAAGGATTCCGAAAGACTTGGTGTCACACACGGTGTCAAGGAAACGCTCGTCATTTGATGCAGCCATTTCACCATTAAAAACGAGACTTTGCTGGGCCTCTCTTACAAATGTCGCATTTCTCTTTTCCCTTTTCTTTTCTTCTTCTCTATCCTTTCTTTCTTACCTTTTCTCAACTTCACTATATCCTGCTAGATTTTTTTTATTCATTTATATAAATAAATTCTTACGATACGATACAATACAATATCTCTTCCTTTAACCCTATCAATAAATCAATAAATCAATCAAGAAATGTACTCACAGCAGAAATACCGACACATGGGAACAACATCAACACCCTTTGGACACACCTATCCAACCAACCCTTTTATGCCACTACTGGACGGTCTAGCAGTCGGTGACCTCGAGCCATCTCCACCACTCTCCTACAATTCACTCGATACTTTTGCCCACGGCTGGCCCGAGGAAGACTTGACGATGGACATCAACTCTCGCCTTTTTGGTTTCGATATCATGGGTCTCAACGTCGATAATAATAGCTATTATGGTCACGGTCATGGTCACGGTCATGGTCATGGTCACGGTCTGGTCAACCAACACGATCACAACACAAACAACAGTAACAACACCAACAGTACTTCTTGTCCTTCTCCTCTGTTGGATTATTATTCACGTACAACAGATTATATCAATCAAACCCCGGCAGCAACCCTACAATCACAGGTACAATTGCAGGTACAATTGCAGGCTCAATTGCAGGCACAAGCACAGCTACATCTTCAAGCTCAGGCTCAGGCTCAAGCTCAGGCGCAAGCACAAGCACAAGCACAAGCACAGGCGCAAGCTCAGGCTCAGGCTCAGGCTCAGGCTCAGGCTCAATCTCAGGCTCAGGCGCACGCACAAGCACACGCACACGCACACGCACAATTGCAGGCACAGGCCGAACCAACCACATACCCTCAACTGTCTCACGTGCACCCTCTTCAAATCCTGACCCCCTCTGCACACCCCCAACTCTCTCACTTTTCAATGTCAATGGACAGCATGTCGCACGACCTGTTCAAAGACAACCTCTACCTAGACTCCCACCTATTGTCCGAAATCCACTACCCCAGTACAGAATCAAGTCTAGAAGATGCAAACGACCATTCGGATCTCTGTGACTCAGACAACCTTCACAGTCACCATAGTCACCATAGTCACCACAACCCACAAGTCTTCTTTACAGATTCGCCGCTCTCTGCCGAAGATGAAGACAGTGCAACCCAACACAGTGACGCGGACTACCAGATTGAAGACGAATATAATAAAAAGAATATCCAGAGCCTCAACATCAACCTCAAACTCAAGCTCAATAAAAAACACAGCCTTATTGACGAAGAAGAAGATGAAGAAGATGAAGATGAAGCTGAAAACGACGAAAATGACGAAAACGACGAAGACGATATTGATGATGATGATGAAGAAGACGACTATGATGATGACCCAGACTGGTTGATGTCCGGCTCACTCTCGACCTCCCGAGGCTCACGAAAGCGATCATCATCAGGCTCACACAAGAAAAAGAGTCTGTCCATATCGTCTTCTTCGCTCGGAACTACAAACACTACTGGAAACATTAAAGGCAGCAGCAACGGCACTACTACCATTACCACTACCACGAATAATAATAATAATAGTAGTAGTAGTAGTAGCAGCAGCAGCAGCAGTAATAGTAGTATTAGCAGCACCAGTAGCAACAGTAATACTACGCCACTACCATCCGGACCACTGGGAGAAGTCAAGTGTACTAATTGCGAGACAACAAACACTCCACTCTGGCGACGCAACCCAAAGGGAGATCCATTGTGCAATGCGTGTGGATTGTTTCTCAAGCTGCATGGCACCGTTAGACCTCTCAGTTTAAAGACAGACGTGATCAAGAAGCGCAACCGCATCAGTAATGCCAGCCATTCAAAGTCAATGCGCAGTCGGTCCAAGAAGTCTCTTTCCCATCGACGCCAACGCCGTTAAATCAAATATAAATATAAATATAAATATAAATATATGTACGTGTATGTACGTGTATGTACGTGTGTATATGTGTATATGACCATATTCTATCTCTTTATCTCTCTATCGTTTTCTATCTCTCTCTCTCTCTCTCATATTATTACTATTACTATTAATTATTATTTAATGTCTTCATGCCTTCTCTCCCTCCCTCCACTCTACATTCTACTTTCTACTTTCTATCTATCGTTTTCTTCTACCTTTTTTTTTAACATATACATTTTCTTCATACATTTATATATTCTTCCCATGCCAAACCTTCTTCATTTGCATAATACATTACATTATATTATTATAGTATAATATAAATCATTCTTTTATTTTATTATTGTACATAAAACAAGTCAGTCAAACTTATTTCAAATAAATACATATATAATATATATATATATATATTTACATACACAACATCGTTTCTTTTTTGTTTTATGGTCGGTTGGCTTCTTGGTCCCATGAGACTTTTTCTTGGTATCTAGCATGTGCAACATGACAGATACCAGGTGACCTAATCATCAAGTAACACGTGCGCTATACAATGGATTCGCCAACCGATAGGCCGGAAGTGCTTTATCTGCATTGTCTTTACGCGCACAAAAGATATGTGTTTTTGTGTATGTGTGTGTGCGTTTATTTTTATATATATTGTATACACTACATATTGGTATTATAATCCACGTTGTAAGGCACAGTATTTTTGATTGGATATAAATTCTATCTCAGACTACAAACTTCTCTAAAAAAAAAACTTTTTAAATACCGAATATTTAATAACTTTTCTTTTTTTTTTTTTTGCGTCGATGAATTTTAAAAGTTTTAAGTCCAGATGATCTTCTTTTGATCTTTTAATTTTTAATTTTAATAAAGTCCAAGTTATTAAATAAATTGAAACAAAACAGTCTACATTACAAGAGTAGTATGCTATACACTTTAATGACCCAAACAAAAAAAAAAACGTAATAATATGTATTTAAGAATTAACCAAAACCCAACTATTCAGGCCTTTGATTTACTATAATCCTCCCCTCTTTTATTTGCAGCATATATATTTATATCAATTAAAAAAAAAAAAGAATTATTACTAGTACTATTACCACACTGTTAGACCATTGAAGACTAGTGCACACACACACACATATATATATATATATACATAAAGCTTACAAGTTGATAGTCAGAAAAAAAAAGTTCATTAACAAATTCATAATACCAGATATTGGGAAGATAGTAAGAAATTATATATATATATATATATATGTATGTATGCAAAAAATGCAAGAAAAACGAAAAAGCAAACGACGCCTAGACATTTTTTTTTTTTTTTTTTACTTCTTAATTAAAAATAAATAAATAAATAAATAAATGGCTTTATATGTATATAAAAAATATACATACAACATATTTAACTGAACTTCACCTGAGTCGTTGCGGAAACTGCCAAAATAAAAATAAAAATAAAAACTATAAAATCCCCCCCTTTTTTTGTTGTGTTTTCATTCCCCCCTTCTTTTTTTTTTAAAATTTTAATTTTAATTTTAATTTCTTTCTTTTTTCTTTTTACTCTGATCGATCAAATATATATATATATATATATAATATACACAGTTAAAAACGGTTTGACCTTTGAAGCAAAAATACACACACACACAGACACAAGAGAAATCATAGCATATCATCAACATACAAGCTGTTCATTGTTAGTAATAGTAGCCAAAGCCCCAAGACTTCAAATACAAACATGATATATAATATACTTTGATACAATACAGTAAAATATTATAGCTGGCATGTCCTCTATTGTCATCAATTATAGGCCTCGAATTGATGTTGCATATTACTGTCTGCCAAAAGTTTATACAAGATCGACGCCTATTATTTGCCACTCTTGTTGCATCAAACCCTTTAAAATGATCAATATTGTCGATACTGTAAAGCTTTCACCACTCATACGCCTCTCTCTATCTCTCTCGGAAGCACCACCAGAAATACTCAATAAGAAGGAGATAAAAATTCTAGGGGTTTTGAGATCTCATCATGGTTATCATTCCAACCACCTAAAAAAAAAATATGACCCGGTATTATGGTAGTCAACGTGGGATTCTTAGAACAAGAGGTCCAAAAAAAAACAGTTCCAGATCATCAACCATCACATTAGCCCTCCTTTATCTCACTTTTGATTCTCTCGATTATAATTTCTTTTTTTTTTCTTCTTCTTCTTCTTCTTTCTTGAACCGTTTATCAGATCTCCTGATAGCCCTGTCTCCTTTATCATTACATTTCGCCTGTAAAATCTTGGTTGATCGGACCAATCGACATGCTAACGAATCCAATCCAACTCAATTCAATTCAATATAACACACCCGTAATTTCCTGGGGGTTTTTGTTAAAGCTGAATTATTGGTTATAATATATATATATAATCCAAGCTCTCTCTCTCTCCTAAAAAAAAAAAGCAATGTCCGAGACAGCCGATTAATGATGTACTTGACAGTAGTCAAACTTCATGCCGACCACCAATGAAATCTGGTTTGTACCTCAGCCTGCTAAACCCATTTACATAATGCATTCGTGCCTGTAGGGATGGCTTTTCTCATATAAATCACTAGTGTTTTCTGACAGAGATGTGTGTTGCATGTTGGATTTGATTGATAATTGGGTGAAAACAATGTTTTTATCTTGATTTTTTTTTATCCTTTTCTTTCTTTACGAGAGCCAAAGCGTTTGTGATTGTGAATGCATATACAATTTGAATAATTTTAGCGCTTACTTTATTAACAATACTTTAGATATAGATATACTAGGAGAATCTATTAGGGCACCTTGATTATCATAATTATTTTTTGAACCGCAAACAGAGTATATAGTGTAGGTGGACAATCGACCATATTTCTTACTTTGCGCATATTTTATCTGTAGAATGTTTATCTTGTATACGAAAATAATAGCACAAGATTTCTATACGATTCCCCCTCCAAAAAAAAAATAACCAGAAAAATACAAGTACTTGATGGTTTTGTTATTATACATCTAAATTATAAAAAAAAAAAAAATCTGGGTCCAAGTTTATAACAAGTCGAATATGGATTAACACAAATATCTTTCTATATGCGTATATTGTTCACTGTGTTTAGTACGATATAAAAAGATGATTTCTTTTACCTACAAAAGAAATTAAGCTTCTCTCACCTACAATTGATGCAATGAGTAAGATTGGACGACTATTCTGCTGCTTTAAGAAAATTGACACTTTCTTTTTATTTGAAATTCTTCTAGGTATAATATATGAAAATATTGGGTTATTTGACGAATGTAATCATAAATGGACTATACCAGAATGGTCCAAGATACCTTTGGATGCGGTTCTAGAAAGTCAGCACTTCAATGTCGGGAATCATGACTGGTAATATATACATAAATTTTTCAAGTAAACTTTTGATATTATTCATATGTGAAGTAAGTACATATTCTTTAAAGAAATACTGATCGCTACATATTCAATTTGTAGGATTGTTAGAGTAAGTCTAAATTATCAAATAAACTTCAGAACTAATGCCTAATACTGATATATAAAAAAAAATCTAATGTTCGTAAATAAGTTATATAAAGGGACCCAAACCTGTCCCGAGGTATGCTAATTTCAAATAAAATATAACATAATCCGTGGATGCGTATTTATAAGTCGGTTTGTTATATAAGAGCCTTGGAATATATGTCGTATCAATGGGAACATACCCAACAAGTGATAAAGCATATTTTACTGAAAGAATCAAAGCATCTATATCTATGATTAACCCAGAATGGCTACCTATAGTTAACGGTAAAATAATTGCATTTAATAAAAAAAAAATACATTATCTAACATGTTTTTTAGTGTTTTCGCATGTCTACGAGCTTAGAAAGTATTATAATCCAATATATTGGGTCTCAATGTTCTAATCTTTGAAATAATGCAGAAGGAAAACATTCAAGTAGATTTGGATATGACAAATTCACTATATTGCAAAATGTGCAGAATTATTATCTCACGGACGACCAACTTACTATTTCTATTAGTGTGGCTATTGAACAAACAACCAAAAACTTACTAAATGGACCCCGCTCATACCCACAGCTTCTAGCTCTCACGTTCCATGACCAAGATATCAAAAATTTGCAAGATGTTACTATACATGTATTTAAGAACGAAAAGGATGAACCGGACGAAAAGAAAAGCAATCTCAACCACGGTTCAACTGGCAGCACAAACGAAAATGAAAACAAGAAGGTGGAAGACACTGAAGGAACAATATCAAACGAAGAGGCTACACTACATGGTCACAACTTTATTCTTGCTGCAGCATCTCCGTGGTTTAGAGATATATTCCTTAGTGGCATGAAAGAATCTACCGAAAATGAAGTGAAGATTCACGGCGTTGACCCAAAGATATTTAAATTGATTTTCGACTTTAGCTATGGAAATGATATATATATAAAAGATAGTACCCACGGTATAAGCATCATCAAAGTTGCTGATCGTCTCCAGTTCAAACGTATCAAAGTCTATGCTTTTTCATGCTTGCGAGCTCAGATCAAAAACTCCAACATGTTTGATATCTGGCAAGCATCAGGTAAGTAAAAGGTTTAATAAAGGGGGGAAAATTACTCATACTTGCTCTAGACTTGTACGATTGTGATGAAACTCGAAAACTATGCGAGAAATATATGAGGAGTAACTATGCCGATATATTTGTGTCTCCAGAGTGGCTTGCTACCAGCGATGTCTATGCTCTCAAAGCAATCAAGATAGATGGCTTAAAAGGGATAGTTGATGAGACAGTATTTTACAAAGCGGTACTTGCAAGGAGAGAGGCCGCCACCCAGAAGGTGATCGACTTACAAAAACTGAAAGAGGAAGAATCAGGGGATGAAGTCACTAAAGCACTACCTGGTACTCCCACTCCCAGTAATGTAAATATATACGAGAAAATCCAAAAAGAAATCAAAGATATTAAAGGTGCCAAAGGTGCCAAAGATACCAAAGGAGAAAGCAAAGACAATGACTATACTACAGATACCCAGACAGAGACAGAGACTGAAAAACTTGAAAGGCTGGAGAATATACGATGGGAAAGATATATTAAAGAGGAATTGGAAGCTATACAAAAGCACTTTGAGGTTATGATTTGTCACATACGGTTCCCCCAAATGGACATAGAATTTATTGCAGATACAGTTGAAAAAGAAGATGCCGTTATGCAGATACCCGGAATCAAAGACATCGTAAGAACTATTAACATTTTATTAGACATTTATTCTAAAGTATATATTATACTATAGCTATTTGAATCCTATCGACACAAGGCCTTCCTTGGAAAGAGAGAATTGTCAAAGAAGTATCAAAGTCGATCAATTGAATCAAGCTAATTTCATCAAATACTATAAACAGGAAGCAGCACCTACTATGTATCGTAGCTTGATTATGTACTAGCATTAAAGCCATTTCTTAAACAACTTTAATCAGCCTTTTCCTTTACTATTCAATTTATGTGTATGATTAATACAAAAATAAAATATATAGGTTTTTTTTTTGACAAAAAATGAGTGCCGAGTGTTGGATTCGATTAATAGAATCGGGAAGAAAACAATGTCTTTTATTGTTTTATTTGCGGTGTCGGAACGTTCTTTTTCTTTTCTTTTTAATTGTGAGTGTTATAATCTGATGCGTTTCAAAATGATAAACCATTTTCATATAAAATTTTCATGCAAAGCAATTTGAAGTCATACACTTTGATAATCGTCATATACCATTCTTTTTTATTGCAAGTAATTATTGGACTATCTATCTATATATATTGCAAGGTCTTTATCTTTTTTTTTTTGTTTCCTATCACACACTGGCACATAAATTTCTATCTACCTACTAAAATGTCTCCAAGAATAACAAGAAACGCACCAGAAACTAATGGCAGAACTTTGCGCTTCAGGATCTCCACCCCGTCTGTTTTAAATCCAAAGAAGCATAAGGTCTACAAGAAATATGGATTTTGGAGCACCACGAAAGAGTTGGTACTCTTGAAAGAGTATGCCCGTATTTTCCCTCCGTTGTGTAAAAAAGGCCAGCATATTAGAGCATGGGAGAAGGTAGCAGAAAGTGTCAATGCTGTGACACCCAATGAGACAAAGCTTGCACAAGATAGTTGTCGTCGAAAAGTAACCGATCTTTTGAACCTCTACAAGGACAACTATAGACTCCCGGCTACCAGCGCTATCTCTGATCCAATCAGTTATAAAGCCGAACTAGATAAAGCCGTCTATATAATTCAACAAAAGGTATACACACATATATATATATATATATAGACACTTTAATTTAATATGCTTTCTTATATTAGCCCATTTTTTTGTTTTGTTTATTTGTTCAAGAAGAGCAAAACTCATGAATACTTTCTTTTGTTGTTCCTAAAAAAATACTTAGAGGAAACTTTATGAGAGAAAAAAAGCACACAGAGGAAAACTAGATTTTGACATTGAAGGCAGAATGTTGGAAATTGATGATCTGATCAAAGAAATGGAAACTGCACCTCCTAACCGTTTAAAAGAACTACAGGAAGACCTTCAAAGGTTATGCCAGTCAGATGCAAATCAGAGAGTGGGAGTCGGCCGGCCTGAGAACTACTCACACGCCTCTTCTGTGGTTCAATCGAATGCCCAGGCTGACAGAGGTGCTGAGGATGTTAATGATCGAAATGCTAGACTTGACTTTATGGATTCCCAGAAGAAGTTTCAAGAGAAAGTTCTGGAGCTCATGAAAACACAAACTGGGTTCCTTTCTCATATAGACAAGCTACTATGGGAGTGTCTAGAAGAACTTAAAAAAAAATAGTGTAGTGTAGTGTAATTTAATTTAATTCGGCTTTCAATATTTTTTTTTTTAAAAAAAAACAGACAATTTGTTTCTATCTTCTCTATCCATATTATCCTTTATCAAATCAAAAGATATATATACTTCCTCGGAAGTTTGGTAGGATCCAAGCCAAGAACATCCTTTGTTGGTAATCCACCGAGACAAGTACAACGAAATTAGTAGCTTTTAAAGACAATGGAGAATAAATCGGGATTCTGTTGGCTCTGTTTCACCTGTCTACTATAGCATACTTATAATTGTTGAATTTGTGCATTCTCTTTTTTCTTTCTGTTAAAAGTTAATCGAGGTAGAGTAATAAACAGTATAAAATTAGCAAATAAAGCCGAGACAATATTTCAAAGAAAGAGAGTTGTGGTCTATTATATATATAATAATAATAATCGTATAATGATTTGCTTACTAAAATTTCCGTTATCATTTTCATTCTTGTTGTTTATATGGATACACAGTTATTGAGTTTGCTGGTGTAATACCAAATCTTCTTACTGTCAGGTGTACACAGCCAACTGACCCAGTGTCCTTTGGATTTGAAGCAGACCAATGAAATGAAATAAAATGTAACTTTATTTTATTTTATTCAGTTGTTCAGTGACATTAGTTACAAGTAGTTCTGGAATAAAGAGGGGTTTTTTTCTTATTCTTCTTCTTCTTGGTCCTTTATCTATTTATCTACCTATCTAACTCATTCACTAACTGGCTCAACCAGTTACTCAGTCCACTCACTGATTTGATTAATTCATTTTCTATCTCTAATCTCTAATCTTCATTTGGTGCATTGCCGGACATTAAATCCGTGGGATTTCTTTTCCCTTTTACTGCGTCAACTTCTTCCATTTCCTTTTTTTTTTTTTTTTAAAAAAAAAAAAGCTTTAGCAGAAAGACAGAATGTATCTCACTAAAGAGCAGCTGGAACAAGTAAAAAAAAAACAAGCACTTTTTCTCTTTCACTCTATTGTCGTTTATTTATTAAAATCATATATAATTCTTATTCAAATTAGTTTGAATCCGATGGGTAACAAAAAAGAAAAGAAGAAGCAATGACAACATTAATAATTTCTTTGTGTAAAATTGTATACATGATCTCATTTTCGAAATGTGTCGATTGTACATTTGCATCATGTAATAAATAAATAAATAAATAAATAAAAAAAAAAGGTTTTTGGTCATTCCAGACTTCTTTACTCCACAGCAAGCTGGACAACTAAAAGACAAGGCCGACAGACTTTTAAAAGAGTTCTCACTCGAGGGACATCCTATGACCAAGTTCAGCACTGGCATGAATTCTGGAAACAAGCACGTAGGAGATGACTATTTTCTTGACTCGGGAGACAAGATTAGATTCTTTTTTGAAGAAGGAGCGTTTGATGACCAAGGAAAACTCAAACAGACCAAAGAAAGGTCGATTAACAAGATTGGTCATGGTAAGTACTAAAAAAAAATCCCCTTTTTTTTAAATATATATATATAAATAAATATTATTAAAATAACAAAAATCAAGGTCTTCATGGACTTGATCCTACATTCAAGGAGTTTTCCCTGAATCCCAAAATTTCGGATATTTCAAGACAACTTGGGTTCAAATCACCAAAGATACTGCAGTCCATGCTAATCTTCAAGGTTAAATATTTCTCTTTCTTTTTTCTTTGTATATTTGACTTGGTTTGGTTTGGTTTTAAATCTATATATAAAAAAAAAAGAGAGGCAAATGAAAGTAAAGATTACTAACATTTACATACCTACATTGCTTTTTCATAATAGCAACCATATATTGGTGGTCCTGGTAAAGTTAACGATCTATATGTTTATTCAATTGGTCAGAATAATAGTAATATTAATAATATATATATATATATATATATAAAAGTTCCCTCTCATCAAGACTCTTCATTTTTGTACACCGAACCAACTTCTGCTGTTGGATTCTGGTTTGCACTAGAAGATTGTACTCAACACAATGGATGTCTCTGGTTCATCCCAGGATCTCACAAAAGTAAGCAAACATAGATAAAACTAAAGAAAAGAAAAGAAAAGAAAAAATTGGCTTAATTGAACTTGCAACAATTCTTTAAACATCTATATATATATAAAAGACACACCCATTACACGTAGATTTGTGCGTGATCCAAGTGGAAATGGTACAATTTTTATAGGAGACGAAGAATTGATCGTAGACGAATCGAAATATGTTTGTAAAGAGGTCAAGGCTGGAACTCTTGTCGTACTACATGGAAGTGTGGTACACAAGTCTGCACCCAATTTCTCCGACAAGTCTCGGTACATTTACACCTTTCATCTCATTGAAGGTCAAGCAAAATACCCGGCCGATAATTGGTAATATAATTTATTTATATGTGTAATTGAGTCTAAATAGTCTTTATGGGATGGGGGAAGAGAGTTTGGTTCTCCTACCATTTTCTCTTCTTGTTACTGTTCTTACTAATGAGAAAACATAACGATTATTGATACTATTATCTATCTATCTATCTTTATATATATATTTTTTTTAAAAAAAAGGCTTCAACCGAGTGAATCGATGCCTTTTACATCATTATAAATAAACAAGAGTACATTGAATTGATCATTGAATTGACATTAAACAAAAAAAAAGTATATCTTATCTACCTACCTATTTACTAACTTACTTACCTATCTATCAATATATAGTATAGTATAGGAAATGAATGAAATATACAAGACATTTTGACATCTATTAGTTTATATAGTTAAATACTCGAAAGTTACAAATTTTAGTCAGACAAGAAATAAAACCAAAAGAACAAAATAAAACGCTGATAAAAATAATAATGATGATGATAATAATGATGATGATATTATTATAAATATAAATATAAATAAATAAAGAATATAATATAATAGTACAAGATGTATTATCAGAGCAGAACCAGCTGCCTGATAATTTTTTTTTTGTGTTTGTTAAACTATGCATGTATAAAATACTAAGATATTGAAATATTTTTCTAATTTCTAGAGTCTAAAGAGGTCTTGATGATTAATAAATGAATTCGTAGATATTGCTAGTTGCTAATTAAGGGCAGAAAGTGATGGTGTATCCAGAGGCTTGGCAGACATAGGTACTGGTGTTGTCATCGTAAGCAAAGCTGTAGACCTGAGGACATGTTTCCTTGACAGCTTTGGAGTAGATGTTGGTGCTGCAGGTCTGGGGGGTGTTGAATGCACCGGCGCAGCAGTACTCATCAGTACCGTACTTGGAGCAAGCACTCTGGCAGCCGACTACCTCGCCGTCTTCGATGACCTGGAGATCGCTGGGGCACGAAGGAACTGCGGAACACAAGGGGGACCCGCAAGAGTAGGCCGTGTCACCGCTCTGCTGCTTGTTGCCGTTGATTGGGCTGATGGACATGGGAAGGTTGAAGCCGTCGACAAACGAGACATCATAAAAGTCCATTCCCGCATGAGCCTTGAAGTTGAACTCGGCCAAGGAAGCTGGGCTGGCGGCACCTGCCATGGGGCAGTTCTCGAAACAGTCCTTGCGGCCCCAGAGACGTCCCTGCCAGTTGCTGCTGAGGGTATAGGTCTTGCTGCTTCCAGCCCCAACACGGACGGTCTCGGCAGAGGATGTGCCACTTGTAAGCTTGGTGACGCCAAGATCGTAGCCGCATTGGTTCTTGACCACAATAGAAACACTGTCAGATGAAGCAGGGGCGGCAGTAGAAAGGCCAAAGAAGGCAGCGAGGCAGACGAGCTTGAAGGAAGAAGAAAGCATTTTTGGGGAGTTTTTTTTTTACGAAATGAATGTAAAGAAATGAAAAGATAAGTGAATGTGAATAGAAGTAGAAGTAGTGGTAGTAATGAAGGTAAGGATGGGAGGAAGGATGGGTTGATAATACTTTTCTTTGGTTTGATTATCTTGCCCTATTTATACTCCCAAAACCACTTCTTTTTTTTTTTTCTTTTTTTTTTTTTCACAAAGACAAAGTTCTCTAATGGTAGGTCTTGGTACCTGATCTAAAATTCTACCATTTTTTTTCCTGGGTCCTTACTGTCTATTGATTTTCATTGGCTTTTGTTTCATATTTCAAACAAAGCATCTCTTCTTTAAACCAGGGTCCGGCAACTCCACAAATACTATATTCTAATCTATTGTACTGTATATTTATACCACTATACGTTGAAATCCAATGAATAATATTTCTTGTTTCTTTATTTTTACTTACTACAAGGCCAATGGTGTTTCTATGTTGTTTAGAAACAGATAATATGTTTTGGATGCTAGTCGAATGATATTTGATCACTTTGCTCTACAGAATTAAAGTAACAAATATCTACGCAGCAGCGTTACCCTAGCAACAATTCACTTTTTTTTTTCTTTCTTTCTGTTTATCTCTTAGAGTTAAAGAAGTATATATATTTATTAAAAAAATTACATTAAAAAAAAATTGGTGCACTGACCACGTTGTACACAATGCTTTGAACCAAATAAATAAATTAAATTAAATTAAATAAAAGTATAAAATAATAATAATCTAATAAGCTTATACAAGAGACCCATGTATATTAGTTTTTTTTTTATTTGTTGATTTTAAAATATAATATATACATTGGTTGTATAAAGAGATGAAAAAAAAGGGTATTATAAAAATCGAATGTTCTTTACATAAAACATATAATATACATTTAAAATTCTATTTTTTTTTTTAAAAAAAAAAAAGAATCCTACAAACATTCGAGGTAACTGATCCAAATCTTGGCCAATTAGAATTCAATACCAACTGACACATAGAAGCGGAAGAAACCAAAGTTAGCCCACGTTTTGAAATTATGAATCCCTCTCTTATATTCTTATTCTTCTTTTTTTAATTATATAGTTGATTATTATAAAAAATAAAAAATACAGTCTACGCCAATGATAATAATGATCTTGACGTATTTTCACATCAGCAAAACTGATAAGATTTTTCATATTTCATATGATAATTATTACTACTACTGGTTATCAAACTCAATCAAGTACATATTATATTATAGGAACTGTAGGTCTATATGTTATAGTGTAAAGTGAATTTCTATTATCTATCAAAAGATAATCTTTATCTCTTTATTAAACATATATATATATATATATAAATTCTAGAAGGATAATTTTCCAAAAAAGGATATTCTGTGGAATAAATTAAAGGTCGTATACAGATTCTATTGTAATGATGTAAAAAAAAAGAAAAAAAATAGAGTTGTATTCTACATGATACAAAGATTATTGCTCGACTTCTTTTTCTTCAATTTCAACTTGTTCTCTCTAAATGAATAAACAAAACAGAAACATGGGCTTATTTATTTCGACCCAAGACATGAGAAACAAACACTAATACAAAGCTAAATATTGAAAGCGAGTTTGAGATTAAGATTGAGTTTTGGTAGATAAGATTAGTTTTTATGTCTATTATATTCTTATTACACTGTCAATACATATAGAGATTTCCTTTAGTATTATTCAATTCAGTCTAGCATTCTGGTCATAACTCTCCAACAAAGTGGTCTTTTTTTTTGTCGTATTTATACTTGAGATTCAATGAACAATTCTGGATAACGCACTACTAAATTTACTTGACACAAATACATATGTTGACTTGGTATAAATAATCCATAGTCCATAGTCCGTAGTCATATTTAAATATTTGTATATATAAATATCTCTATGTATAAATGTGTATAGGTACATACGTGTTCTTTTTTTTTATTACAAAAGCAGAACCATCTGTTTACTCTATTTCTATTAATACATGTATATATTTAGAAATATGTTTAAATATATATATATATATATATATACTTTAGGTATCATCTAAGCCAATATTAATCACTTGTTCTTTTTTAGATTAAAATATTTATATATCCAATAATAGAATCATCATTTTACTGTTAACATTTTGTCTGTTTTGTAATTAGTATCAATTTGAAAATAAAAGACAAATTAACAATTGAAACAAATTGTGGATATTATTATTATAGAATTTTAACTACTACGGCTATTAATATAATAGCAACATTAAGTTAAGTTTTAAAGCCCTGTGCTGTCAAACAAAACAAAAGAGTAAAAGAAGTAGCCTATAGACACTTTTATTGTTTTGTTTTTATTTCACTCTTTCTGTCTCATACTTAATGCAAGCAAAGCCACCAAATGCAACCCCAAGAAGTACGCCCTACATATTTCTATCTACCTCTCTTTTATTTTTAGTTTTATTTTTATTTTTATTTTTATATTGTAATAACTTTAAACTATGGAACAACGTGTTCAACAGTTCCACGATGACACAAAGTCTATACCAACCCCACCTACAGCAAAGACTCTCAAACAGATGAACACGCTCAAGAAATTTCTTTTCAAGAATCAGGCATGTAGGTGATTGTGAATGAATTTAGAAGGATCATTAACAAAATAATAATAAAAACAATAATAGGACTATAGATTTTCTGACAAGGAAAAGAATAAGCTGTTTGCATGTATTGAAGCTTATTTCACTTGCTTTGATAGAAGGTAAATATATAAATATATAAATAAATGTTTCTTTATTTATTTGTGGGATTTTGTGGTTCTGGGTTTATATTGTTCTATAGTGCCACAAGTAACAAGAACATATCTGCATTTCCTTTGATCGAGGATGCTCTCAAGGTGCCCTGTTTTACAACCAAACAAAAGATGCAGTTATTAAAATGGTAGATTGGAATCTAATAAAACGAATATAGTTTTTAAATGATCTGTTTATATAACTTCAATAGGTACGAAGAGATTCTTTCGAAACAAGAAGATCAACCATTGGAGAAGCCTAAACCAGTTGAGAACCAAGAAGACAATTTTGACGACTTTGATTGGGATGCCTTTGAAAAAGAACAAGACTGAGGCTTTGAATAGAATATATTTGTGTGTGTCATTCATCTGTATAACCTATTTACTTACCCGGGCTGTCAAACAGACACAAATATATTTAAAAGCTTTGTAAACCACAAGCAATAAAGAAACTAATAAACAATTTGTTGTTCAAGTACTTGTTTTTGAGTGAATTGGGTAAGAGAATATATATATATATATAATTGTTCAACCGTCCTCTTGTCTGGTCGCTTGGCTGGCTATTCATAAGAGTACCATATTTTAACTTTAGATTTTATATTTATAGAAAAAGAATAAAACCATCACACACATACATATATGATAAATAACTACAAATCATCTTCTTTTGAATTCCTTTCTTGTTCTTCAAAGTTTACCTTTTCTTGCATTAAACACTTGCAACATTGACTTGTTTCAATATATATTTTATGCTCTAGATCTTTCTGTCTTTTTCTTTTTCTTTTTATTTCTTATTTCTGGGTGTTCAACCATATACACAAGCTACACAACTGACATACAGACAGAGAGAGCAAGCAAAAAAAAAAATGTCAGCAGCTAAAAAGAACAGCATTGAATTTAGTCACTATTCTGGCCTTCCATATTTGGAAAAAACACCAGTCAGTTCATGGCCACCTGCAAGAGTAGCTGCTTGGTTAACAAACGAGGGATTTGGATCAGTAGTAAAAGCATTTCAAGGTGGGTTAGAATATATTTAAGATAAATAGAAAAAAAAATTGTTTCGATATTTACCTATATATAAATTATAGATCTTCATTGGGATGGTCATCGCTTTCTAAATCTCAAGGCTTCAGATCTTGAGAAATTTGTATTGTCTGGCTTGACCTCAAACGACAAAGCCCGACTGGCCTACGAAATCCATAATTTGAAGAACCAGGAGATCAATGAGCCTATTCAAGTAAGTATTCAAGTTTGTTATAAAAAAGGAAACCTGTATATATAATATTCTTTTTTATAATACAAATATACCTACACTCACTCACACTCACTCACTTGCTTACTTGCTTACTTGCTTATTTATTTATTTGTATATAAATAAATAAATAAATAAATAAACAAACAAATAGAAGAACGATTATTACTATTATCATCATTATTATTTTCCTTCGCATTATCTAAACAGCCCTACTAATGTGGGTACCGAGTGCAATCACGTGTATATCAAACAATCCGATTTTCTTCCTTCGGTCCAGTCCACCCAGCACAATCAACCAAACACCGCCCGGATTGGTGCCACTTTTACTGCAAGCATGTCTATTAATGAGTCTGATTCTGCATGGTCCGACTACAACAGAATCAAGCCTTTTATACCAGCCCGAACGTCTTCGAACACGGACGAGACCAAGGGTATGCTTGATACCCTCAATTGCAAGGCCCTCTTGTCCAAAAGACTCGGTTCAGCATTACAATGCGCAGTCCCCCGCAAGGGATCCGTAGATGGGTTTAGTGAAAAACCATTGTTAAAACGCAGAGCAATTAAGCGTCCTAACGTGCTTGGTGCAACAGCTGATCGTGTCCAACTACCACAAAGTGACTTGGCCGGTCACCGGAAAATGGGAAACCAAACCACCACTCATCTTATCCAAGTAAAGCTTTTTCTCTTCTTTCTCTTCTTCTTTTTCTTTCACTTATCTTTCCTATTTATCTTTCCCCCTTCCCTCTACTATTATTATTATTTTTTCTACTCTTCTTCTTCTTCTTCTTCTTCTTATTTTAAAGAGCTTCAAATAATAATATTAGAAGAAGAAAATAGAAAAAAAAGATGAATATACTTCGTGCCTTTGTCACATGGATATTTCCAGATGCATTTCCACAAACTAATCAAAAGCCTGCACAGGATCACCTCATCCAAGTAACGATTGACAGAGAAGTGTTCCGAGGCCTGACTATCTCTAGCACCTTTAACGCAACTGCCATAAAACTTGCCCTGATCAACAAAATTGGGATGATTGGAAACATAAGTGGATACCTGTATTATTATGAAAACGAATTCGATGAAAGTAGGTGGATCAAACTAACTGTGTGTATTGTCTCTCTATTGATATCCTTATCCATTATCCACCAACTCTCTCTGTATATACTTTTATGTCTTTACTCACTTTATAACCACACTCTTTTCTTTTATATATAGACATAAGCCAACCCTTGAGTGATGAAGACCTTGTCTTCTTCTGCAACCAATCCGATAACAGCCTCACGAACAGGTTTCTTGTCAGGGCTATGGAGCAATCAAAACCCGGAAGTTTTAGCGACCCATTGTCAAGTGGGTTCAGATCCCCCTACAGCTCATCCGTAAATAGGTATGGTTACAACCCATCTTTAAAAGTCAAAATCACCTATCTAAATTTTATTTGTTCAACACATTTTTTTTTTATTATTATCGAAATGCCACTTTAACAATTCCTTCTAGTCTTGAACTTGGAGGCAACCCTAGATACAACGCACATCCATACACAGTTAACGGAAACAGACGATTACCACCACCACCAATCTTTGTGCCTCAACCACCAAAGTCTCGACAGGAAGAAAATTCAAGTTCATCGGAAGGTAAATAAAATAAAGATATAATTAACTGAAAGCAGCGACCATCAACCAAGATACACACACACACACACACACATATATATAATTGTCGTACAACGCAGGAACCAACCACATATAAGAAAAATAACAATAATAATAATAATAATAATATATATATTTGACATAATTTTTTTTTAATAGGATCAAAGACTCCACCACAACTACAGCAATTACAACCCCTAGCAGGTCTGGACTATTATGGTACCAGGTTACCAACACCACCATCATCATCATCAGCAACAACAACAGCAGCAGCAGCAGCAACAGCAACAGCAACAGCAGCCACAAATACTACAATTTTACCTCGAAAAGGATCCCAAGCCTCCCTCTTGTCAAAGACATTACCTGAAATCCCCTCATCTCCTCCTCCTCCACAACAACAACAAGGAACAACAACAAAATCATCATCATATTCAAATTCAAATTCAAATTCAAATTCAAATTCAACCTCAACCTCAACTTCCTCGTCTTCATCAAACAGTACAACAACTACCCCAGGTATAGTTATATCCAATTTTTCTGTAAATCCGACACAATTATCATCAGCATCAGCACCAGAATCAGCATCAACACCAGCATTAGCATCAGAATCAGCATCAACAACAACAACAACAACAACAACAACAACAACAACAGAATCCGAAATCACAACACCCTCACTAAAGAACACAACGCCGCCCAAACCATCCTTGTGGGCCGTAAAACCTACCCTTCCACACAAATCCTCTTCTGAGGTGTTACAACAGTCAAGCACGGAACCCGTCCAACCCGCTCAAAAGATAAGCTTCTGGTCAGTCAAACCACCTGGTCTTAAACCAGAAAACGATGAACATAAGAGCACCAAAGTCAACAACAATGTTGTTGTTATTGTCCATGACCATGATAGTGATACCACCAAAGACAATAACAACAATAATGTTGGTGTTGGTGTTGGTGTGGATGTTGTTGGCCAACAAAAGCCCAAAGATTTGTGGCCAACCGGAAGCGATCGTACAGAACGGGAACCAAAGCTCTGGCCAACAGACAAAGACAAGGATGATGAGCACGGTTACCCAAACTATTCAAATAAGGTTGGCGTGTGTCATTTTCCCATGCCAGACATCAAAAACCCCATAGAGCCGCTTAGTCCAATTCCTTCACAAGTCTTGCCTCGTTCCCAGAATCAACATAACTTGGGCAGTCCAGATGACGAAGATGTGCTGATGGAGGAAGAGGAAGAGGAAGAGGTTGTCTGGGGTGAACGTCCGAATGTAGACATTCTTTTTGGTGAAATGGCAACCTACCTTCCCGAACACGATCTCGACAATACTCTGATTTCAGTTGACTCGACTCCTTCCGGTTCTGAACCCGAATCCGAATCCGAGTCCGAAATCACACCCAAATCCGCACCCGCATCCGCATCCACATCCACATCCACAACCAATCCCACCATTGTACACAAGCCAAACCCCAAACCCAGATCGGCATCTACACCCACCCCAGAAAAGCCTCGTAAATCAATGCGCGATCTGGGCCAAGAAGCCCACAATAACTGGAGAAAGGCGATTGGTGTAATCCATGCCACTAATGTCCTCAAACGCCGCTCCACAGTAATTTCTGGCACAAGAGTCCAGCAAATCAAACCAGGCATGGCTACAAACAGCAAAGTCCTGGGAAGAAAAAGAAATCAACAAGATGGGCAAGGTATTCAATTAAATTAATTAATTAATTAATTAATTATTTTTTTTTGCTGTGATTGTATGTACATACGACACTTTTGATTGGCTAACAATTTTATCCATCCATCCATATATATATATATATATATTTAGCTGTTCAAAGAACTCGATGGTTACAAGGTAAAATGATCGGAAAAGGTTCATTTGGTGCAGTGTACCACGCCTACAATTACGATGCCGAGGAATGGATTGCGGTCAAGGTAGTCAATTTGCCAGAGAGTGGTAACCCAGGGTCGTCGAGTTTGTTTGTGGATACCAAGAGACAGGAAGTGATTGACGAGATCTTTCGAGAAACCGAAGTGCTGATCAATGTCCAGCACCCAAACATCGTTGAGTATCTTGGATCAGACATTGACATGAAGAGCGGAAAGGTCTATATGTTTCTTGAGTACGTACCAGGAGGAAGTATCTCTGCCTGTCTCCGAAACAACGGAAAGTTTGATGAGCCTCTTGTTCGTAACTTCACACGCCAGATTCTCGAAGCACTAGAATATCTTCACAGCAAAGATATTCTTCATCGAGTAAGTAAACCAGCAACAACAACAATGATTTTTTTTTTATATTAGTCCATTTTTGTCATGCCCGATGGCTTGGTTGGTTGTTTGTTTGTTTGTTTGTTTGTTTGGCGTTTTTGAGTACATGAATGTTTGTTTGGTTGTTTGGCTGTCTTTACTCATGGCTGATTTGTGTGGGTGTTTCTTCTTTCTTTCTTAGGATATCAAGGGTGCAAATATTCTGATCGATAACAATGGTGTCTGTAAAATCGCAGACTTTGGCTTATCCAAAACAGTGGCTAAATACGAGGCTTATAATGAAAATGCTCAGAATTCATATATGCGAGGCACATTGAATTGGATGGCACCTGAAATGATAAAATCTGGAGTATACAATGGAAAAGTAGACATTTGGTAAGATTTACATATTTTTATCTCTTTTTTTTTTTTAATTTTTTTTTGTATTCTTCCATGTCATTATAGGAGTCTGGGATGTACTGTTGTTGAGATGTTGACAGGAAAACTGCCTTGGTCTGGAGTTAACAATAATAACACTGTTATATTCAAAGTATGTATCTTGATATTCATTCAATTAATCATTCAACTTTACGTTTCTGATTTTCTTCTTTATAAAGCTTGGTAGTGGAGAAAGCCCTCCGATGCCTACAGGCATTTCAGATTTAGCAAAATCATTTATCGAAAAATGCCTTACAATGTAAGTCATCTTTTTTTTTTTTTTTTTTTTTTTTTTAGTTGGCATTTCTTATTACTCTTTTATTTATCTGGTAGTCATGGTTTCTTCTATAGTGAACCCAAAGATCGCCCCTCTGCAGAAGAGCTTCTTAGTCACCCGTTTATATCAAAGGATCCTAGCTTTGATATGATGGTAAGTAACAAACAACATCAATATTATTATTTTTTCTTTGTGCGTGTTTCAAATGTCTTTTTAATTTTTCTCACTCTACAATGATTATCTATAGACTGAAGTTGTCAAACTGGGTCTGGAAAGAAAGGTGTCTCGTAGAGTTGTTGCTGTACGTTAGAACACACACACAAATATATATTAAAAAAAATCAAATCATTATAGTAAAATCCATATTCCTTTAAACATATTCATCCATTATTCCCTTCTTTATCCATACATATATACATACATACATACATACATATATTTATTCTGCTGTTTTATAATACATATTTCATTTTTCTTTTTTCTTTTCATTTGTGTGCCTTGATTTTACCAATATTATATATCATCAACAAACAGAAAAAAAAAACCAAGTTTTGATGAGGGGGGTTTACAGGAATATATAATCTAAAATAATAATAAAATAACCACCTTTGCCTTGAGCACTAAAGCCACAGTACACTGTGCAAGTCTTTGAGACCTTGCTGAAAAGAAAAAGAAAAAAAGAATAAAAAAAAAACAAGATGAATGATAATTATAAGATTATAGATAATGAGCATATATATATAAATATAAATAAGAATGAATGAGTAAGTATAAATGAATGAAAAATAAAGGAGGAGGAGGAGGAGGGGTAAAATAAAATAAAATAAAGGATATTATATATATATGTGAATGTGAATGGAAGAAGGGGAGAATTTTTTTTTTTAAAAAAAGGTATCTTTAATACATCTCAAGAGCTTCCTGCTCACACCAGGCAATTTTTATAAAGGGGGGTTTTGATAAAATTAGGTACAGCATCATGAGCCAACAAACAATATACTTCTTTTTCCACACGGTCCAGCCACATGAACATCAAATCTAGAAACTCACTGCAAATACTGTTGTCCGTATTATTGATCTCGGCTTGCATATCCAGCACCTCTTTATCGACATCTTGCCGCAAATCATAGGCCACGTTGAGTTCGCGCGGAGAATTGGGCGACACATAGGTTATCCAGAGTGTGCACGCGCTAGAGAGTTTGACCTTGGGTCCGCAGGACTGGGATCTCAGGGCATGGAGCGCAAGCCAGAACTCGAGATTCTCTTCGCACAGATGTTCTTTCAAGAAGATTCCAAACGCATGCTGGAGCGAAGGTGTCTCGAGAATCTGGAGTAACTTGGGCACTCCACCAGATACCTGTTGAAGCCGAACAGGTGTTTCATTTGCGTTTGTGGTCGTGGTCGTGGACGTGGTCGTGGACGTGGACGTGGTCGTGGTTGTGGTCGTGGTTGGGCGCCTGTGTGCTGCGATTGTCAATTCGGGTTCACTGAAGGAAGTTGGCAGACGAAGAAGTGCAGTAGGTACAGGGTCATAAGTGATCGAACGCAATTGGTGTTTTGACCTGTCGGCCTTCCAGTCCGTTGCCAGGCTATGTCCCTTTTCTGTAAGGGAAAGAAAGACAGCATTCGAGACCCGGACATACCCGGATGATGATGATAATAATGATGGTGATGAATGTGCTGCTTTTGCTTTTGCTGATGCTGTTGCTGTTGCTAATGCTGTTGCTGTTGCTGTCTCTGCCTTGGATCCCTGGAAGAGCCACCCTCGATGAAGATAGTTTGCAATGACCTGCTCAGCCTCCTTTGAGCAGGAGAGCGTGCTGTAACTGACGAGCCAGTCGCAACATCGTTGGGTTGAGAAGCATGTCCGATCAGGTACATGCGTTTGGGGAAAGGAGGGATGCTTTGATTCCAAATACTTTTTTGTGTAGGCCGAGATCAGTTGACGGTTGTCCAATTGGCGCACCGGACCCTCTTTTTCTGACCCCTCCAGAAGGGGTTTGTTTAATGAAAATGAAAATGAAGACGAGGAAGAGACGTGCCAGGATGCTGGTTTAAAAAAAGGCACAGAAGGTTTCGGAGAGTTCAGAAGAGCCGGAACAAGGGCCGGAAGGATCAGATCACCCTTTGGAGACACATTGGCCATCATCAGTTCGAACAGAAAACCTATCGAAGGCCCAAGTAGTAGCAGCCGGTTGTCATTCCTCGACCGCTCAACACACACAATCCGGGCTGCGTTCATATAGCAGAACTGTTTGCGAAGCCGACAGGTGTCTTCCTGGGCAGACAGACAATAGTCTTGTAGGATACAAAGTCCTTTGGGTGTGATACTCCAGACTGCTCGATCACGAAAGGTACGGCTCGACGGATTGGCGATGTTTTCAAACAGGCGGGCATCAAGAAACTGCTGACAGAACTCGATTGCCATCTCTCGACTCATGGTCAAGGAAGGATCGTGCTTCTTGTTGGTTTGGTAACAGGCTGGATTGGTCAGAAGCGTGCAGAAATTCGAAAGGTGGGTCAGGACTATGATGGCGTCTTCCGACCGAAATGTGTTATCGTAATACTGAAACATGATACGGTGGGTTCCAAAAGGAAGCTGAATAACCATTGATGAGAATACATCATGTAAATCCTAGTATGTGTTATGAGAAGCTCATGTGCGGCACAAACATAATATTTTGACCTCTTGATGTTTCTATGTATCTATGTATCTATGTATCTATATGTGTATATGTGTACGCTGTGCTTTATTATGCTCTGCCGTGTTGTTGTATTGTATTGTATTGTATTATATTGTATTGTGTGTATGCTTATTATTATCATTATCATCATTATTGCTTTCTACCTTGTTGTAGAACCGTCCATCGGCAGAAAAGATCATTTCAAAATTGCCTTGTGAGATAGACACCTGGGCATAAGAAATAATAAGCAAGGGAACAGAGAGATTAAATCACTGGTATTCAGATTATATAGGTTCATATCAATTTAATTTTGTCAATAACGTAGATCCCCACGCGGAAGAACCATAGTAGACATGACTAACAAGGGACCGAACCCATATTCTCTTTTCTTTCTTTTTTTGTTGCTGAAAATAAAGGAGTGTCAAGGGTCCTTTTCTTTCTTTCACTGCTTTGTACACAACTTACATATATATATATATATATATATAAATATGCGTGTGCTTTAATTTACTAATCACATCTTTAAGGAGAATGCACAAGTCTAGACTACCAGCAGATACTAATCTTTTTAATTTTCTTCTTCTTTTTCTTTTGACTTTGAGTCAAGGCATCTGTAAAGAAACCTTGACTCCATAAAGGTTCCTTTCTGTGTGTGTGTATAGGTGTATATAGAGTCATATATCCATCTCCTTTAACTTTTTTTTTTCTTCTTGCTATCCCAACGGATCTTTTTTTTTTGTATGTATGTATTTTGAAGCGTTTAATCTCCTGATAATGAAGTTGGGATCGTATTGTCTATAGTAGCTTGATGATCTACCGATGTTCTATGTTCTATGCCTATTGGTGTGAATGTATACATGTGTTTATGTGGTTGTGGTTGTGAATAGGTTGAGAGGCTATTATCTGCATTCCTTTCCTTTCCTTTTCCTTTCTTTCCTTGTTTTCTTTTTGGTTTATTTATTGATCAAGTAAAAAGTTGGTAGCCTTGTCTAAATCTTGGTCATACCGATCCAATGCATCTTTGGCAGCCTGGCGTTCAAATCCCATCTTGACTAGATCCTCAATCTTCTCGGCTCTTCCTAAACCACCTCCTGTGATGGGGGCAGTACTGGGTTTTGTGGTTTTAGTTTTAGGATTAGGATTAGTATTAAACTTGGCGGTCATTGGACTTGATGTAGCAGAAGCACCGGCCGTAATAGTATTAGATGAAAATGAGTCTGGAGAAGCTCTTTCTTTTCCTTTTCCCTTGCTAGGCGGCGATGAAAATACATCATCAAATCCATCAAACCCTTCGTTAATTGTCTTTTTTGTTATTGTTGAAGCAACAGGAACATTGCTTGTTCCAAAGATAGAATCCCAATCATCCGGAGCTCCCTCTTTTGACGCGGGTGCAGCAGCAGCAGCATCAGCATCAAATCCAGAAATTCCAAAATTAGATGATCCCCAAGGCTGATTATTCATTTCAGACGTAAAACTATCTTTTTGTTGTTGCTGTCCATTTCCATTTGTTGTAAAACCTTTGGATTCGAAACTAAATGCATCATCAAAGTCAAACAAACCTTGAGATACATTTTGTGGGAGAGGAGCCGGTAGTTTCTTTGTCTGAGCCGCGGGAGCACGATCTTCTGCAGGTGGAGCAGCATGTCGACTCTGGGGTGGGGGTGGGGGACGACGTGTGGTACGAGCAGGGCTGGAGGAAGGCTTGGAAGGCGAGGACCATCCAAAGGGGTCAAACTCGCTCATGGATGGTGTGCCATTAATATTAGCATTGCTATTACTACCAGATGGTGTGGCCGGTTTAGATGGTTCAGTAAATCGACCGAATATGGCATCAAAGTCATTTGAATCCTGGTTTTCTTCTGTAGTTCCAGCCTCCTTTTGAATACGGGTCTCTGCTTCGTCAATATGTGGCGAAAACATGTCAAGAAATTGAGCAGACGGCATAGGAGATGACCCTGAAGATGTTGGTGCAAATGTTTGTTGTGAAGGGGTACCGGATTTGTTGTTGTTGTTGTTGTTGTTTTTATCATGTTCTTCTTTCTTCTTTCTTTCTTCTTCTTCTTCATTTTCATCTTCATCCCTATCATCTGTCAGACCACGCTCGGCTTTAAAATCCTCAAGATCTCTCTTGGCCTGTTCGCGGTCCTGTACAGATGCCGTAACCTGGCGACGGTTGATATCGAGCATCATTCCTTGCTGCTTTACTTGGCTATTCAGGTCTTGCAACTCCGCCATGGCAGCCGCTGTTTCCTGTTGAATAGCACCCATCCGTTTCCTTAATGCCTCGGTCTCAGCACGGCCCTGTTCGATGGTCTGTTTGGCATTCGTGATCTCTGTCTGAGTAGATGCCAGTTTCTGTTGCGCTTCCTCAAACTCCTGGCGTGCCTGGTTCCACGCAGGCTCTTCCAACCTCAGCTTCTCTTGGAGTTCGTTCAGATCCTTGACAAGAGTTTCATGAGCCATTCTTGTCTGAGACATCTGTGCTTGAAACTCTTGTTTCTGTTTTAATATTTGTTCCAGAGTTTGTTCGGCCGACAAGTGTTGTGCTTTTATAGCCTGAGTGGCCGTATTGGCGAACTGCTGTGGTTGTCTTGGCGACGCTCCAAAATCAGATAAAAGTTCATGATCGTCCATTAATGATCCTAAGAATAAATAAATAAAAAAAGAAAAAGGTAAATTACCCATCCAACACATATATTAAACACACACTCTACGCTTGTTTGATCACAAATTCTCACGTACATTAAATAAATAGACTATATATTTACTAAGATAATAATACAGCAACAACAAAGTACACATCCGCATCTACATTCATATCCTCACTATTGACACAAACAACCAAATATATATATATATATTACCTTTATGAGTATAAGTGCCAAGATTTGCTGGGATGTGTGGACTGGGTGGCACAAGGCTCCTTGGCAAAGACGATGGAAGCGGCGCACCTCTGAGACGAGAGTGGATCAGATGCATAGCAACAGCAAATTCATCACGCGAGAGTTGGCCACGTTGGCCAGCATCCGCAAGATCCCAGATAACCGCCAGGTCTTGCTCAGGTAATTGCGAATTCTTAAAAAACTCAACCGTCTCTTTACCCTGGACATGTCCCGTGTGCGCAGTATCAATCTTGTCAAAAAAGGCATCGTATTGTGCTTTTTCTTGAGCCGTGACATCCCAGACACCTGGTTCTTGTCCGACACTGGCCGTGGAAAAGGCGACTGAGCCAAGTGAGTCGATCGTCTGGGAGCGCTGTGGAGGGCTCATGGTGTTTGATCGAACCATGGGGGATTGGTTTATGGCCAGGTCGGCAATAGAAGGCGTACCAGTAGCAGATGCATAGACACTTTGAGGTAGTTGTGCCGGAAGGGTCGTGATTGTTGAGTCCATAAGTTTAGCGATATAATGCATTGCGATGGCGAATTCCGGTTGAGTGAGTTGTCCGTTTTGTTGAACATCAGCCAATTGCCTATTTAGACCCCCCCAATTGAATTGAATTGAATTGAATTGATTTTTTTTTTGTAAAAAACGAAAAAGTTAAGATTATAGGATTCACAAAGGGACACGACACATATACGCATAAGTGTGTATGTATGTATGTACGTATATATATGTGTGTGTGTGTGCGGGCACAAAATACGAGTCCAATTACCATATCTGGCCAAGTGTCTCGGCGGGTAACTGTGACTTGAGAAAGATGCTCTTGGCAGTTTCTGCGTCCAAGACACCATTGTTCGGGTGATGAGCACGGAAGATGGCAGCATACTTTTCACGTTCTGTGGGAGTGATGATTTCTGAGGGTGGTAATGCTTGTGTGGATACTGGTGTCTGTGCCTGTGCCGGTGCCTGTGCCGGTGTTGATGCAGATGCCGGTGCTGGTGAAGCTCTGGTCATGACAGGGCTTGTAGATAAAGGAATGCCCTTGAATCTAGGAAGAGGAACAACTATTGAATTGCAGGAAATTAGTATCATAGCTTTTTTTTTTAAAAAAAAGAAAAATGACTATATGTATATATATATATATATATATGAAAATATTTACCTGTAGAAAGAACAGGTTGGGAAACTTGCTTGCCATTCTGTGCACAAGCGATAAGTTTGAGAGCGATAGAGAATGTCTCTGGTGTTAGATAACCATTATTTTCATGGTCGGTGGCCTCCCAGATCTAGGAATTACGGTGTCCGTGAGTTGAACGATTGAATTGGTTGATCAAAAAAAAGAAAAAAAAAGAAAAAGAAATGTCACGTACATTAGACAAGATCTGGTTTGGTACACCAGACGTCGCAAAGAATTGTACTGCCTCTGACCCAGTAACGATTCCGGGATTCGATTTTGATGTCATCTGAAAAAGCTTTGCATAGTATGGAGCCTCCTGGGGTGTGAGATTAGATTCCCATGAGAAAGTGTTATTAGTGGTTGTCATGGTGATTAATAAATAAGAAAGAAAGAAAGAAAGAGTGAGTGAGTGAATGAGGTAAGAAAAAAAAAGAGAGTAAAGAAGGTTGCCTAGACAACGAAGGGTTTACCTAGCAACGTGCAAGCTAAAATCATGTGATAACCTCCATGGCTATAACCATAAAAGGCATTTTTTTAAGTGAAGATTTCAATTAAAGAAAAAGCAAAAAAAAAGGTGTTGTTTAATCAGCACCCCGACAGCAAGAGACAAAATGTTAGCAAAGCACAATTAAAAGACAATAGATGAATTTGTTTTTTTTTCGGTCAAAAACAATGACTATAATATATATATACATATATATATTCTTTATATCTAATGAATACATAAAAATCAATGTTTATTAAATGGGATAATTTGTTTAAAGAATCAACAGAAAAAAGAAAAAAAAAGATATCAGATAAGTTGAAATATACCTTTTTGTCAAATAAACACTCCTCTGTAATTGATTGTATAAATTACGGATCTTGGGATATTTCTAAAAGACAATAGACCGAGATAGACAAACCTAGCCAAGTCTTCAAAACTGTTCACATAAGGATATAGTACAGAGTATAGAACAGATTCTGATCAAGACTTTTTTAAGGTAGACAAAGGCATTACATGTTTTCAACAAATAAATAGCCATAGAATCCCAACTTTTTAGGTTTATTCTCTCTCTTTTGTATTCTAATACACACACACACATACACACAAGCATGTATGTATGTACGTATAAAGATGTATAAATTCTATATAGTACAATAAGAATAATTCATGTAAGAAGAAAAGAATCCGAAACCGTCTCCCCCCCCCCCTTCGATCAATGTTAAATAGTATCGTATAATAATTTTATTTATTTTTGTTACAATAGAGTCTTGTTAATAACCAAGGATCTCTTGGATCTTGAAAATCAAATCGAGACCGAGAAAAATAAGTGTTTAATATACTTGTAATCTACAATACTATTCTTTCTTTTTGTGTGTGTATATAATAAAAAAAAAATCAAAGCAGTTGAAATTAAAGTCTTTATCATGCAAGGTTCTCTTTGCAATTTATAATTACGTATCATACTAAATTCACCATTTATTTATTTGTTTATTTATTATTATGGTAGTGGTAGTGGTAGTATTTCATGTTGATTTTATTGTATGATCTAAAGGCTCACAAACAATCAATAAAGAAGCTTCTACAATAACCTTGGTCATTCTTTTAAAAAAATCAATGACAAACGGCATATTTACCTCTTATTTTATTTACATAATAATCATAGAGAGAGAGAGAAAAAAGAGAGAGAGAGAGATAAAAGTTATTCTGTGCCTCTATGGTAAATGAATGACCCATGGTTTGGTAATATGATTTATACATATTCAACAAAGAAATCGATATTTTTGTTTTTGTTTTAGCCAATAGATTACCATGGTTTCTTACTCACGCGAGGTAGCATGATAGGATCTGTCAACCGAAACAATAAAGAATAATATATATATATATATATTATATAAAAACTCTTTTATTATTACTATTAATTGATTATTTATTTATTTATTTAATTTGAAACATAATGATAATTAAAGACTAATAGCTTCTTTAAAGTCTAAATAAATATATATATAATTACACAAACAAGACAAAACAGGTTCAATGATGATATTGCTATATTGGGTTTCTTCTATCTCTCTAATACATATGGATATTTTGGGTGTACTTCCAATTAAGGTGTCTAAAACAAAAGAAGAAGAAGAAGAATTAATCCTTGGAATATATATTAGCTAGTCTGACATTTTGTATGGTCGTAAATAAATGTGGGGTACCAGTATAATTACACTAGAGCATTTATAGTCTTGAATCTAAAAAAGACTTTAAATTTATGCGTCTACCAAAAAGAAGAAGAAGAGTTGTACTATGTTATGTGTACTTGAAATAGATGCCATTTTGTTTTTTTTACCTTTAGCTTATATAATTTACATTATCAATAAAAAGAAAAGTAAAGAGAAAGTAAAGAGTGCCTCATAATTAGCTTTGTAGAACAAGAAGGCATAGATAAATAAGATAAGCTGAAACAGATACAGAATTTTAAGGCTATTTCTTTTGTTTGTTTTGTTCAGTGCTCGGTTTAATAAGCATTAAAGAGTTCCTAAATAAAGAAAAGCACAAGAGCAAACACGTATATGTATTAAAGCATAAACACAGCATTTGTCATCGTCTTGGTAACAAACTTTTCCCATACTCTAGATTAGAATTCGTTTAAATAAATAAAAGAAATTATAGAGCTGTATATGACTATGGTGTTCAAACCAGTTTCAAGAAAGAATGAAAGAAAGAAAGAAAGCTTATATCTGTTTTGGTATAATCTTTTAAATCTTATCTTTACAAACCTGTCCATTACTCGAAATTGAAACAAAGAGAACAAAAAGGTATATCTTTTATATGTCTTTTATATATATATATTCATTTATTTAAAAAATAAATTGAAATGAAATTGAAATGAAATAAAAGTAACTATTATTATGTAAAAGAAAAGAATATATATAAAAAGAGAGAGTGAAAATAATATTATTATACAAGAAAAGAATTTGTCTACCTGTAAATTGTTTATAACTAACAAATGATTATTATTTTTTTAAATAAATAAATGAAATAAAGTAGAAAGACAAATTAGTAAATGATATCTACTTTAACAGTTTGTAATCCAAATGATTAAGACACAAGTTGTGTATAGAATGACAATAAACATTCATAAAAGGTAACTGCTCCAGGCAATTTTCCTCAAATTCAACGATTTTCATTGCTTTATTGGGCTCATTTTGTCCCACGCCCCGAGAACTCAACCCACTACTATTACCATTACCATTACCATTACCATTGCCATTGCCATCGACTCTAAGTATCTTGGTATGCTTGGTATGCTTGGTATGCTTGGCTTGCTCATCATTGGTAAACGCACTAGAGACAACCCTGTAATGCCAAACAGGCTCATAATCGCCTTTACCCCACACGACCTGCGGATGGCTGATATTAAGTGATATCAATCTGTGTGTTTGTAGATCAAGTCGGATAGGGCTCGAAAAGGCTTCTGACCAGCGACATGAAATCAAATCAAGATGGGTCAAGTGCCGGCAGACCATTGAAAGGTAGCCAAAGATCTCATCCTTGAATGACACCTGCCGCAAAACAAGCGTGGTGAGTGGATGATTTGTGGGCGCACAGAACGAGGTCAGGCCGAGCGGACCATGCTCGAGCGTAAGCTCTCGGAGGCCTTGGCACTGGGTCAGAACAGCATCGATCCCCAAAATATCGTAACCCGTGCATCGTGCCGAGAGTGTCAGAGAAGTTATCTGTCGATAATACGGTCCGGTGAGCTGTTCAACAGAAGAGCACCAGTCCCACAAGGTCAGCGTTCGGAGTCTTGGCTGGCGAGTAGACGCCAGAGATTTTACCATGCTCTTTGTACGCCAGGTCATGTCACCCAAAGACAGAGATCTCAGCCGTGTCTCGGTTCGTTCGAGCATCTCAAAGAATGATCCGTCCAAGGCAATGTGGTGCAGATGGAGGTCTATGATATGCCGGCAGTGCTGAGCCAAATAGACCATTGCATTGTAACGTGCCTTGATGGTCTCCGGAGGATCGTTTAGTCGAGAGGCCATGTTGTTGCTCTCCCAGTCTTCACAATAACTTTCATTGAGTTCGAGAAACTGGACAGTTGGGTACTTGTGTGCAATATAATAGATCCATTCGTAGTGTTCATACAAATTCCAGCATCCTTGTAGTCTGAAGGTACGAAGGATCGTAGATGGTGTGTATCTTGAGGTAATCTGAGAAAGCTCTAAGTTTGATGCTTGTAGGGTAATGTCAACCAGACAAAGCGTCTCTAGTTGAGGACACGATGTGTGAATCCATTCTAGTAAATCAAATCTGAGCGTCATATGGGTGATGGATAATGAGCGTAGATGTCGAGCGTTTGGTATGACTGTAAGAAACGTTCGGATTGGATGGAGTCCGGCATGGTCTGGAAAACAGATACTGAGGTGCGTGAGTTGATTGACGGTAGATAAGACAGTATTTGAGAGTGTAGTGTCGAAACGTTCGGTGATCTGGCGTAGATATTTCCAGCTTCCGAGGTGTCTTGCTAGGTCGACTGCATCGATAGGGTGCGTTTTTGGGACTACAAGTCTATCTATACGGATAACACGCAAGAGAGGACAGACGATCGTGAGTTGCCGCAGTTCTTCGGGACTAATGGTGGTGTCTTGGATGGCCAGGCTGCGGACAAAGTAACCGACTGAATCAAGGCCGGTTGTGGAGTAGTGACATGCCAACATAGTTTCAAGAAGGGACTTGAACTGTCGGTGGCCGGTCGTAGTGATGTTGCAGTAGAGTGCGGGCATAAATATGTCATGCCATTGATGACTAACAGATAGACAAACTCGACGGTCTGTCACGGAGAGATGGGTTGCAACGAGTTCAAAGATGTCAAAGAAAAGGTGTTGATGAATTGATGTCTGCATCTTTTACTACTTTGGCAAAGTAGTATCTTTATTTCTTAATTATTATTTTTTGTAAAAAAAAAAGGGGGGGATTGGTTGTTATAAGAGGGTTATTCAGATAAATAAAAAAAGAAGAAGAGGTGGAATCCTTTTGGTCAATAGTCTCGTTAGCCAGTCCAGCCGTAGTCAACTGTAGCAATTCTTTCGTTAAAACAGAAGTTTAGGTGAACAACCTCTGATTTTCATTTTTATAACAATTATCTTTGGAGTATATGCAATTTCTTGTACAACATGAACTATTTATGGTGAAAGTGTGATCACCTCCCATTTACATTATACTTTAATAATACTGATTTTTTTTGATTTTTTTTTTGCGATTTACTCACTCACTCACTTACTGGTAATTATATATATATGTATATAAATATATAAATATAATTGTGCAACCTACTATTAAAGCAAAGCACAATAGTAACAATAAGTATAGACATGCGCAACACTTTTAGAGAAGAAATAAACAAATTGAACGTAAGAAATAGAATACAAAAAATACAAAAAAATGCGTCATTCATAAAATAGTGCGCAAAAATAAATAAATCAAAAAAAATAAAATAAAAAAAAAATACGCAGATTCAGCCCGAAAATCCAATAATAATAAACTTTTTGTTTTTTTTAGACACCCAAAAATAAAATAAAAAAGAAACTATGTGTGACCATTACACATTGTGCTTCAATAATTGTTTGGAATATGGTAACTCTTTGTAGGACAATCCAGATGTTGTACCAACTCTTCTGACAAGCACGAGACTTGTAGACGTGGCCCTTTTTCTTTTCTTTTTTTCTTTCTTTCTTTCTTTTGAAGTCAGGAATAATAGGGCAGAATACTATGTGTGGGTGTATTAATAGAAGCTTAGCAGAAAGAAATAAATAAAGAAAGAGTGGTTAAAGAAGTGAAAGTATTGAATGGATTTAGGCTGTTTGTGTGTCTGTGGACGTCTTTCATATGTCTGTAAAGAAAATCCAGGGCACCACCTAAAGAAAAAAAAAGAGAGAGAGAAAAAAGAAATGTGACTCAAATAAGGTGACTTTTTTTTTCTTCTTTTTTTTACTTTTCTCTTGTAATGATAATGATAAAAATTAAGGATCTATCCCGCAAAAAGTAAGGGCGAGGCATTCACCCTTTGTTTTCATAGGATGAATTTGTCCACGTGGATAAAACGTAAAGATTATGTTTCGACTTTACTAGCAATCCCGTGTATCTAGTCTAGACAATAAAAATAAAAATTGTTTTATTTTTGACCTTGGATTTGGATTCTATTGGTGTCTTATGAAATGACTGACACCATGCGCTTTCCAGAAAGTGAGCTGGACAATTCATTAGTAATTTGGTACCTATCTATGATACACCAATTGGTTTATTCTATACATCTTTAATTTTCTTTAAAAAGATTAATAATATAATTATTATGAAATAAGGGGATCTGGCACGATCACAGACCTTTTTTTTAAAAAAAATTAATTTATTGCCTTATTGCTTTATTGCTTTATTATGTATATTAATTATTAGTGTCCAAGTAAGTACAAGCTCATATGAAAAAAAAGAAAATAAAGTATATAAAGAAAATAATCTATGCTAGAAAGTATCTCAAACCACCACAGATTGGTTGATGTCATTATTATTATTATTATTACTATCAGGAGAAAGGGTAGATAGAGATGCCCGGATAGCTTCATACGCAGTGTCATGAAAGAAAGGATACGGTTTATCTTTTAGCAGAGTCTTGCCAACTGGTTGAATAGTACCATAGTTGGCAGAATTTTGCTGGACACTAATAATAGGCTGTGATGAGGAAGTATCGCCAGTCTTTGGAAGACTAGGCAATTCAGTATCTGATTTTCCAAATCCAGCGACCAGAAGAGTGTGTCGGATGGGCATATGTGTCAATCGAATAAAGTGAAATTCGATTGTGTGGCCACTATATCTATTCAATGTGGTCTGGATATCTACCAGGGCTTGTAGTCCACTCGAGTCCAGATGATTGACACTCCCGAAATCCAGAATAAGTGCATGGAGGCGTGGCCGGAACGACAAAGATAGATCTAAATCAGAGGTACCGGTATCGGAATCATTCCATGCCCGGCCTGCACTAGACTCATCATTGTAATCTCTTCGTCGAGTGTGTTCCTTGCAATAATCAACCACTCTGTCAACCACATAGCTAGAATTGAGATACGTAATCGACTCTTCAATACGACACAGCAGAATCCCGGGTGGCAAGGCATCAGATTGATATACCGCCTGTTCCTTGGCTAGAGATAAAGAATGGCCAAAAACAGCCGTCTGTGGCTCCAATGAAGGCACGCCACCCAACACCCAGACTCTGGGTCGTGCAATCCGGAAAAGAAGAATCATGACAGACAAAAAGACGGATGCGTAGATGCCATTCTCAACAGAGGTAAAGAAAGTGACTATTACCGAAGACAGGAAGATGACCAGCTCCCACACACTCACTGCCGAAAGTTGCTTTACATATCTTGGTTTGGAGACAAGATCCACGACAGCATGAATCACAATTGCAGACAGGATGGCATCTGGAATATAGTAAAAGGCCGGAGTCAGGATATATAGGGAAAGAAGCACGACGATTCCCGAGAATAGTCCAGCAAAGGGAGTTTGTACACCCGAACGTGCCTTGATAGCCGTCCGTGAAAATGATCCTGTGGACGGGTAAGCGCTGATTACAATTGTTAATTTTTAATAAATAATAATAATAATAATAATAATAATAATAATAATAATAATAAGTTACCCCAGAAAAGAAGCCCATATGTTTGTAAAGCCAATTGCAATGATTTCTTGGTTAGGATTTATGGAATAATCATTGATCCTCCCAAACGCCTTTCCGATCGCAATATGCTCAAGTACAAGAATCACAATTGCAGACGGAAGTGTGCCTGCAATGGATGACACCAATGTAGAGTCGATGTGTGGTGCAGCAATAGAATTAAATCCGGATGGAATGTCCTTGAGTATACTGATCGGGCTCACGGTTTTGCCGATATTGATCACGAAAGCTCCGAGCGTGCCAAAGATCACCAGTAGTCCGTTACGCATAATGCTTATGAAAAAGAACGTCTCGCTGTAGCGTGGATACTTCTTGGCTAGTCCAAGGCACATTGATCGTAAGCCATAGAGCCAGACCAAGCCCACAAGTCCAAAGACAGCATCTAGGCGTAGATCCCAGCATTTCTGAAACACATGGACTAGTAATCTAAAGGTTGGCTCCTGAGTATTGATGTTTGGGATGCCCAAGAGTTTCGGTATTTGGCCAATGGTTATTGTTAATGCAGATGCAGTCATAAAGCCCGCTATAGCCGGACCTTTTTTTTTGATTATATAAAAGATAACAATCAAATTTTTTTTTATACTTGGTTAACCACAAGTGATCGAGTCCAATGTCATATATATAAAAAAAGATTTAATAGAAGAGAAAATCACGTACCTGGTACAAGATCAACCAGTATACCAAGTCTTAGTAACCCTATGGCTAATGTTGCCATACCCGTAAATAGTGAAAGGGCCGCCGCAACATCAGGGCCGGTGATCGTAGGATTTTCGCTCACCACACGTGTAATGGTTTGACCGACAAGAAGAGACATAACAGCTAAAATTTGGAAAGATTAGATTTTATTTTGTGTGTGTGAATAGATATGATTGTCAATTAACCAATTAATTGATTAGTCTACCTGTTGGGCCAATACTAATGTCTTTTGAAGTAGCAAACAAACAGTATACGCAAAGGCCTACAAAAGCCGTGCTACATTGGCATAGGTTAGCTTATTAATCAACAGCCAAGTAATAATAAAGAAGGGGGGGGGGGAGGAAAGTATACTCTAGAACAAAATAGAAAAAATAAAATAAAATAAAATAAACTTACTAAAGTCCATACTGGGGAGGAAGACAGGCAATTTTGGCATATCCCATTCCTTGAGGAACAACTACTATTCCGACTGTGATTCCAGCAACAAGATCTTTCAGGAACCACTATAATAAATTACTTGATTAATTAATTAACTCTGGATGTCATTTTATTAAGGTGGTGGGGCTCAGACTAGAAATACCCTTGTGTTGTATCGATGTATCCATGTGGCAATGGGGAATATACCGACAAGGTAGTCGTATGTATAGTTGGGTATATTTGAGATAAATAGGCGCGTTTCTTCATGGTATGATCGTTCGTCTGAGGGATATTTCGTTGTTCTGTTCATAGCTGTGAATAAAGTAGTTAAACCACAAGTCTGTCTTGATAATAAATAAATAAAAAAGAATATATAGAAAAAAGAATCAAATCCAAAGTCTTGAACATATATTTTATATGTAAGTCCTAACCTAGCGGACATTCATCCTTTCACCCCCCCACGCCAACAGTATGTCCACACCACCACACTACCACACTACCACCACCACCACCACACCACCCCCCTTCATGCTTAGAAAGTAGGAGTAATCCCCCCCAACCACGATCCGCCCTTGAAGATACGCCATTCTATTGCGCAATCACACCTTTTGATATCTGACCCACCAAGTAGATTCTTTTGAATTTGTCATTAAAACCATCCCTGATTGGACGCAAGTCTATTACGGCTTATCGCACAAGTACCCCCCGAATAAGATACAAAATAGATAACTTATTTCTGTCTTTCCCATGAAAATATAAATAATTTTTTTTTAAAATAAATAAATAAATAAATAAGAAATGCAATTTCAAGAAGATGAACAAAGTACTTCAAGTCCTTTATCTTCTTCTTCTTCTTCTTTTCTTTTATTATCATTTCAAAAGAATTTAGATTAGATCTTTCAAGACCTCCTGGATCGGTCCCGCGATCGGTCACGTCTAGAAGACGACGACCTGCTGCTAGATGACCCATTATACCGTGATCTATCCCGACTATTTGACCGTTTACGGCTCGAACTAGAGCTTGCCCGGCTACGGTTCCGGTCAGGGCTACGACTGCGACTGCGACTGCGACTGCGACCACGACAACTACGACTATGACTATGACTATGACTATGACTATGCCCAGGACTAGGGCTACGACTAAGGCTACGACTACGACTACGACGACGGCGGCGATGAGACTCAGAACGTTCTTCTCGCTCATCTTCATATTTCCTTTTCGAGATCTTTTTGAACAAACTTGACTCCTTATATTCATACACGCTTTTTCTGCTCGGTTTCTTAGCATCCTTGTCGACTTCTTCTGGTTTTGCACCCAATCCCAATAAAGCATCTCTCTGTTTGACAGGTGTAATTGCCGGTGGTCTAAAATATCCATACAATTTATGAATATTTATATTTATATACATATAGTCACACCCTATTTGTTAATAATGACAGCACTGAAGTGAAAAGCATAAATACTTACGGTGCTGACATGCGGTTTCTTCCAATACCCTGACCTTCTTTCCATCCAAGCCCACGTAAAAGTGCAGCCCCAAATTCTTCTACTGGAATATTCTCATAATCATCCATTGTAGCCTCATCTGGTCTTGTCTTGATATCTTCTCGGAAAGCGTCTGTTTCGTTGACTGGAATTACAAGTGTCGAGGCTGGCTTTTCTTCTTCTTCACCGACCTGAGATGCTATAAGCAATTATAACATTTATTTATTTCTTCAACTTTTTTTTTTAAAAAAAATAAAGAAAATAAAATAAAAATTACCTTTGAGAATAGCCTTTAGTGCCTGTGCTTCCAATGATTCTGGCTCTTCAGGTTCATTGGGTTGTGCTGATTGATGTGGTTCTTCCGATTGGGTTTCTGTAAATGCTTGCTCTTCTAATTCTAATGCTGTTCCTTCGGATGATGATATTGTGGTCTGTTTTGCCATGATTTGTAGTCCAAATGCTGCCTCGCCTACATTGATAACTTCTGGTGCTGACACTTGTTCAAATGACTGCGCCTGCGCAGGTACGTAGATTTGTTTCTTTTTAGCTCTCCAGTCAATATTTTCTAATGGTGCAATAGCAAGTGGTGCCTTTTCTACTTTAGGTGCCAATCTAAATAGAAAGAAAGAAAAAAAAGAAAGAAAATAAATAAATAAATAATAATAAATAAATAAAACATACTCTTTGGCTTTGTTGTCTTCAAATCCAACAAGCATCTCTACTTCGTCTTCATCGTCTTGATCGTCATCGTCTCCAAAACCTAACCGACGATTACCGAAAGTTGGTGCGGCTGTCTTTTTTGTCTGCAAGGGTAATCGTGCTTTGGATGGGGATCCTACACCCATGGCAAATCCCGTTTTCTTTCCGGGTGAACCGTTAAATGACATTATGGCTATGGAAAGAAAAAAAAAGTATGCAAAATGGATATGTATATATTATAAAGATACAATAAAAATAAAAATAAAAATAAAAATAAAATAAAATAAAATGGTAATTGGTCAATCAATTGTATAAAGACTCATTTCCTTTTGTCTGTTCAACATTTTTATTTTTTTATTTTTTATTTTTCCTAGTTTGCGCTAATTCACGTGGTCGGATTTTTTGTTTTTTTTTGTTTTTTCTGATTTGACAATATATTTATATTATATATATATATGTGTGTAGGTGAGTGGGTGAGTGAGTAATTGACCACACATAAAGTCTCTTTCTATTTTCTGTTTTTGCAATTTTGGTTGGGTGGTTATGATAGATATCCATTGGCTATCTGTAGGTGACGTCTTGGGCTACTGCATTTAACATAGAACCACAGCTGTAGTACTCCTAGCAAGTCATATAAAGCAGGGTAAATCTGTAATAAAATTGCCTGTGCACATCAGGACTAGTTTTAAAAATATATATATATATATATATATAATATTAATGCAATTCTTCAAAGTACTATCCAAATACTACAAAGTAGTTGTAGAATAGTGGAACTATTTTCCGGTTCGGACCTTAGTAGTCTGTCCGTAGGAAGAGACATGTATTTTGCACAGATCCTTAAATTGTTATACCACCCATAGGAAGTAGGATAAGACTCAAGGGTCACTGACCATCTTAATAAAAGCAGTTCTTTTCCTTTTGTTTTGCTGTAAGAGAGTACCTTGAGAGATCCCTGAACGAGAACAATAAAAAAAAATAAGAGCCGCCCTTTCGTTGAGACACTTGTTGACAGTACTGAGTAAAATCCGAAATACTGCCACTTTAACGTTCCTCCGATCCCTGTGAACCATAACCGCGAACCGGCCAAAGACGACCTCTACCAGCTACATCCCCAGTGCACCTTACACCTCCCCAAACTCTTTAAAATTTCAGATCACTCGCTAGATTCCCCATTCTTGAGCCGGACTACCATATACCCATCCCTCTTGAAGTCCTTCTGACCAACCCTTTACCCAGTATTACACAGTCCTTTTCTTTTCTTTTCTTTTCTTTTTTGGTTATTGAATACAATTCTGAAACTTCTGTTATCTGTCATTCGGATTTACTGCGTCGGTACTGCCAAGACATCTTTCTTTTCTCTATTTCTCTCCCCATTTTTCATGGATATATTTTTTGAACTATCAATGTTGGCATAAACCAAATGTATTTGTTAAAGAAGACAAGAAAGAATACTATTAATATATATATATATATTAAGTATATCAGGGTTCTTATAAATTTGGATTTTTGGGACAGTTAAAGGTCTAGGATACTCTCCTTTTTAATATATTTATTCAATTGGTGTATATATATAAAGCACATCTTCTAAAGGTAAAAGTTGTCAAGACTATTAAAAGTGCTTAAAGATGTAGTTTGTATCCATTGTATCATGTGGCATAAAGCCTGTAGGTATATTTTTATATAAAAGTATATTCTTGGAGTATTATTCCCGCTTGGAAAAAAAAAAGAATAAAAAAAAAGAAGGGTAACTTGGGAGTTTTTGGTTTCCTGAGCCTCTTGGCTAACTGATTTAAATACAGTGTAGTAAGATCTATATACTGTTAAACCTTAATTAACCAACAAAAGACACACTTGTATTAGATATAAATTTTTTTTAATAGTATATATTGCCTGTTAAAGAAGAAAGGAAGTATTCTTATGTCACTTCTATTAATGGAATGGTAGGATACGTATATCTTATACACATAAGGCTTTTTTGTATTAGTCTCACACTCCAAGATCGAACAAAGTACAGTGTCACAAAGCATGCTTGAGTCAAATGAGGGAAGATATCGGAACCTAAAAAAATAATATATGGATGGGTGTGGGTGTACTAAACAGGGCGTAATACTCGAAAAATAAAAATCCCCATTCTTATACATCTCTCTTTCTTTTATATACAAACATTCTCTTGTTCCTATGGATGATGCCGCGTTTCTCAATTGGCTATTGACCAACCAGGTCGAAGAAAATATTCTTGCTGAGCACCTTGCTCCACCCTTCAACACTCCAGAACATATAGCCACGGCCTCAACACCAACAACGACAACGACAACGGATGTCTCGACTGCCGAACTTTTCCAATATTATCTAGGCGACGAGATTGAACAATACTGCTCAAACACACTCTCATCCGCATCTCCCAATACAGTAATCCAACAAACGCCATCGCCATCACCACCACAATCACAACCCATCGCACATTTCCAGGAAAACAAGCCACCGATTATCTTTGAACACACTGTTGTTGCTGATACCAGCAATACTCATCATCCTCCCTCCTTCCCCTCTCAAAAAAGTGTATCAGGTTCACCTAAACAAGGTCCATTTATAGGTCGAATGAACTTTAGAAGTTCTTCTGACGACGAAGCTGAAGTCAATAAAGCCACAAATCCAAAAGAAAGACGTCAGTTACGCAACAAAATATCAGCTCGAAAGTTTAGAGATAGACGCAAAGGTAACCATGATTTTTTAAAGAGAGAGAGAGAGAAAAAAAAAGGGGAGAAAATCGATGCTGACAAATCAATCAAATCAAATCAAAATCAACAACCACAACAACAAATATACATACACATACATATTTGGCAGACTACATTGCTTCTCTCGAAAAGGAGATCGAACAATACAAGCAAGAAACCAGAAGTTTGAAATTGGATGTAAACTGGGCAAACTCAACTATGGCCAAACTGCAGAAAGAGAACGATGAACTCCGTATGAAACTCATGCTCTACGAGAAAGGTATCATGCCAATACCAGCAATCGAAAGTACGAACAATAGTTTGTTGGACTCCTCTATTTTCCTGCCTCTCCAGCCCTCGAACCCCCTCCTTGGTTCATTCTCTTCATCTTCGTCTTCCTCGTCTTCTTCTCAGTCTCCTCCATTGATCTGGCAATCTGACGTCGACACTATGCTTTCGCATGCTCTATTCCCTACTTGGGATATGTCCCGAGTTATCGCCGACAAGCAAGCAGCGTCTGGAAACCAACCTTCCCAGGCCGGAAGTATCTTACAGCGTTATCCACTCCTTGGTCCGGCCTTGATGTCTATTGTGATCGATCATTCCTTGAACATGAACACCGAAGATATCCTGGCCATGCCCCAAGGTACTGCCGAATATCCTCCTTCACTTAAATGGACCAAGGCTTCTTCGCCCAAAGAGATCGAGTCCCTTTGGAACATGCTCCAACCTCCTCGTAGCGGGGCTGATAAAGAAGAAGATAGCAAGACAGCCGTAGATGATGAGAATGAATCTTTGCTGAGTGAGACCGAGACCGAGACCGGTGCTGAGACTGCACCAGATAATGTTGCAATTAAAAAGGAAGCCATCAAATCAGAATCAAAAGATAAAGAAGATGAAGATGAAGATGAAATTGAAGAAGATTTGGAAAGAGCAAACCTGTTTGGTTATACCCCTTACTACTACTGCCCTATTGCTTGGTTCCAGCGTAATATCACCTGGTTGATCTGTAAACGTCTTCACGAAAAGTTCCAGAGATGCAGTGCAGAGACCCGGTTCCGCTGTAACTCGAATTACAAAAGCTGTTTCCGGAAGCAAGACTAAGCAAAGACTGGAAAATAACATTATGCATATCGCTACCTCCACCACTCTCATATAACTTTCATCTAAACCTTCATTTTAACTTTCTCTTTCTCCCTCCCTACTATCCCTCTTTCCGTATTTCTTTCTTCCTTTGATTTCAAATTACTTTAAATTCGAGTATTGGGCGCATTCATCATAACTAACCAAAAACAATAAATAAATAAATAAATAAATAAATATAAATATAAATATAAATATAAATTATTATTATTTTTAAAAAAAAAAGCTTTGCCGTTAATCTTATCAAGGTTTATTTAATAACCCGATTTGATATCAATAGCCTCTTGAAATGCCTAACATTTATATAATATACCTACTATATACACTAAGAAGCTAAATCCTTTTTTTTTGTCTTTCTCTCAAGCAATAAAACCTACGTACAAAAAAAAAAGAAAAGAAATTCAAAAGAGAAAACATGAGATATTTTCTTAACATGCGACTGTTTATTAAGAACAATAGCTTAAGACTTTAAACTTTCAAATACATCCTGGCATCGATGTTGCAAACTGTCTACCACCAAATTTTATGCAAAGTTCGACACATAATCTTTACCCTTCTCGTTGTACTACATGCCTTTCAAATCACAACACCTAAAAAATCCCGAAAAATCATCTGTAATCTCGAAAACTCAAAAGCAGTGCAAATTGGACAAAAGTGTCCCATTAATTTGGTAGGTAAATGGGAAATTCCGTCCGAAAAGTCTTGATTTACGCTACCATATATATAGGAACACCTAAAGTCCTTAAAAACCTCCAGCCCAGAAACAGCTCTATACATAATCATATTATCCTTCTTTCATTTGGTTTTCTCGATCATATTTTCTTTCTTGAAGCTTTTGAAACCTTTTTTTTTTTCTAATATCTTCAAGTCCCCCACTTTCTCTCTCTTTATGATATACTTGACAGTGACCAGAATTTATGCCAGCTATATGTATATGGCACAGTCGTATTTGTAAAAAAAAAATGCCTTTTCTGATAGGAACCACTAGTGTTTTCTGATAGAGATGTGTGTTGAATGTTGGACTCGATTAATAAAAATGGTGAAAACAATGATTTTACTTTACTTTTTATTTTATTTTTTATTTTTATTTTGTAAAGGTCAAAAATGTTTTTGGCCGTGATTGGGTATATAATCCGGGTAGTTCTAATACTTACTTGATAACAGTATATTGTTTATATTATCTCTAAATTATAGTAGAAATAAATATTCTGGGTCCAGGGTTATTGAGGTATTTTGATAGAAGTGGGTTCATAATATATATATATAAAAAGGAAATATAAATATGTGGAGACCGATGGGATAAAGTGAGACTTTGGGGGGGTTTTTTTTAATAAGAAATAATGAGGAGTTGTATCTGTTAAAGATACTGTTTCTAGCTTGATGTTTTCTATCTCTTTTATATATATTTTTTCCTTGGGAAAAGTTCTTACCTCTTGTTACTGTCTTTTGAGAAAAAAAATATTTTTATGTTATATTTTCCGAAATGTGTTAAGAAAGTGTATTGGCTCTTTGATATCAACTACTCTTTGTTGATGTTGTTTCAGATCAATACTTGACTTGAGTCACATATTTTAAGTCAGTTAGTTCATAGCCTAGATTCTGCAAATGAAACATTTATAACAAGCCAAATACAAGTTAACACAATTTCTTTCTCACAGATACTTTTTTGTGTATGTGTGTGTGTGTTATTTATTGGTATAATTAGGATATAAAAGTGTGGTTCCTTTAACATACATAACACATTCAACAACTCTTCCCTACACTTGATTTAATGGGTAAGAGCAGTCAACAATTCTGTTGCTTTAAACATTAACACATTATTTCTATTCAAAATTTATTCTAGTTGAAAGATATAAAAACGTCGGGGTATTTAATAAGTGCAACTATGAGTGGACTGTATCGGAATGGTCCAAGATACCTTTGAATACGATTTCAGAAAGCCTGTTCTTTAATCTCAAGAATAATGAATGGTAGGAAAAGAGTTTATAAGCAGATTATGGCTATGATTTATTTATGTTAAAGAGAGTAAATATTTTAAAGAATAGACTACTGATAATTATATATTCAATTTATAGCAATGTCCAGGTACGATGAAGCTAACACTGATGTTTGAATGTCAGTATATAATGCTTATAAACAAGCTGAATAAAGGGACCTCAGAGCGTCCAGAGGTATGCTATCTTCAAATTAACTATATAATAGTGTGTATATGCGTATTTACATCGGTTTGTTATAATAGTCTCTTGGGATATTCGTCTTGGTAGGAAAGAAAGTTACAGAAAGTGACAAAGAAGATTCTACCGAGAAAATCAAAGTTTCTTTATCTATAATAAAGCCAGGTAAATAACCTGTAGATGACAGCAAAATTATATGCATGAATGATAGCATTTAATAATAATAAAATCATATTATAACATGTTTTTTTAGGAGCTTCGTATGAGCCTGAGTATGGCAAATATTATAATACCATATATTGAGTTTATTGTTTGTTTTTTTAACCTTAAAGATAATTTAGAAGTAAGGACTCCAAATGGACGTGTATATTATGGAACCACTACATTGAAAAAAGTGCAAACGTATGTCACTGGCGACAAACTTACTTTTTCTATCGGTGTGTCTCTTGAAGGATAATAATAATAATAATAGTAAAAGTCAAAAGTCAAAAACCTACTGTGTGAACTCTGTTTACATAAGAAAATATTTGCCGTGCTAATTAGTTTCTGTATAAAACGTTGTCAGAAATAAAAAGCGAAAAGAGTTTTCAATGAGTCCAGAAAACAAAATAGAATATAGAGAAAATGAAGTACTGTGATAACGCTCGGGTTTACCCAACAGTAAGAAATATAATAATAGATATATATATAGAAAGAAAAAGAACAAACATTCCAAGAAGTGTGTCTATACCTATCCCCAAGAGCTGTTATAAATTAAGGACGATTAGAATAAAAGTGTAAAGCAAATCATATAAAAGTAAAATTAGAATCAAGATCAATAAAATAAAGGTAGATAGAAATAGAAAATTTATCATTGCTTCTTTAAAGATTCTTACATGCGAACAATTAATACTATTTTGCTGTAAGTATCATGTGAAAAGTAATAACCATGAAATACAATGCACAAGAATGTACATTGTGCAAGGAATCGAAGGAGACTCTGTAAATAGCCCCATACTTCTTTGCAGGATATCATGGTCTGAGCAGAACCAATACAGCACACATATTTATCACTCGATATCTTCTGGTAAAAATATAACAGGAACAGCCTTAATATTGCCGAATCTCAATTCGCCATATCCATTGTAAAGCCCGTGCGTCCAGTTGTTCTCTCGCTCGTATCCACTATACGAGCTATCATCCTTAAAAGTCAAACTGGCTGTATTCGACTGAAAGCTTTGATCGTATTTAAGTATGACATCGACTTTTTCCTCTGAAAGTACTATAGTTTCTTGGCCAGCTCTCCAAACAACCGGTTCGTACTCATATGTATATAGCCAATAAATATGATGAATTGCTAATAAAGGAGATCTTAGATCAATCTCAGTTTTCTTTCTTTCGTTCTTTTCGTCTGATAATCGAGGGTCGTTTAGTTGAGGCAGAAGTATCAGGCTGACAGCATAATCTCTACCTGTTTGTTTGGATGATGTACTGTATTCAACAATGCCAATTCCCAGAGTGTTTAAGAAAGTATATGGCATACCAATTAGCAAATCTCCAGGATTTTTACATCTAAATCCTAGGACACACAAATTATCCAAAGTCATATCTCTCAATCTTTCGCACCTTAAAGAGATATAATTCAATACTTTGGCAAATGTAGTACACCGATATAGACTTAAGATCTGTAGTCCATGTTGCTGTAGTTTTAGATCCTCGGTTGTTGGACTTGGTTTAATGCGCAATGTTCTACCACTAAATCCCACTCGTTTGGGGGCCGGGCAATTGTCCAATAGATCATTTATAAGAAGATCCACATTGTTACCACTGATTTAAATCCTTGTCAAAAATGGGTAGTAAGAGGATATCCAACAGTCGGCTAGCTCTTAACTTTCCTAAAACAAGACACCACCACTTTAGCTAAATAAAGGATCACTTCACCCAACAGTTCAATTTATATTTTTAAATATTTTTTTTTGAAGATGTTTTTAGTAATCAATTTTAAATCCTTTTCAAATAATCTTTATTTAGAATACAATAAGTTGCACTGGTGGAGGTACAACCTTTAGCTAAAATTATAAATTAGAGATAAAGATGACTGTTTGGGATGCTCTTTGCAATTAGACTTTGTACCTTGGCTTATGACTTTGGTCATCTACTGTTTATGTCTTGTATTTTTACGCTCAAAATTGAACTTACAATATATTACTTGTGTGAATTTGGTTTTTACTTTATTTTCTTTTGAAAAGAGCCTATCATACGGCCTATTCTCTACCAGTCAAAATATTCTTTTTCATATTTAACAAGAGCAGTTTTAATCTTTTTAAATCTCAATTCGGCATATCCATAGTCAAGTCTGCAGTATCTTTCCATTTTGGAGATATTTTCATTACACAAGCTGGCATCTTTTACTGTTTGACTGATTCTGTTTGACCGCAAGTTTTGGTAGTATTCAAGTGGGGTATTGGATCCTTTTTCTGTAAGCTTCATAGTGTATATGTAAGCACGCCCACAATAATTCCAGATACTATATGTATGGAACCACCCAATATGGTTAATTCCTATTATAGGCCACTTTGAATCCATTTCCTTTTTTTCTGTTTCGTTCTTTTCGTCTGATAATTGAGACACAAGTGTCAGATCAATAGTATGATTTGGGCCCGTTACTTCGTCCGATGTGCCGTATTGGAGCAGGCCGATGTTCAAAGTCTTTAGGCTAGTATGTGTCATATCGAGTAGCATGCATCCTGTTTTTTCACAGATAGATCCCTCGATGAACACATTATCCAAGGTCATATATTCCAAACTTCTACACCTGAAAGAAAAGTAATTTAATAATTCAGTGGTTACAGCGCACTCGTGCAAGATTAAAATCTGCAATCCATGCTGATAATGCTGCTCCTGTTTCTGCTGCGCTGACTCCTCGGTTGTCGTTTCTGGATCAATGCTCAAATATCCAGCACCAAATTTCAGTTGTTTGAGTGCCACACATCTGTCCAATAGATTACCAAGGTTAAGAGAAGATCCGTCGCTATTGATGCAAATATTTGTCAAAACCGGATAGTAAGAGGATAATTCGAGAATCGAATTTTCGTCATTATCGCTATATATAAACCCTGTAAGCGAAAGACTTTCGAGTGTTTCAGAAAATGACCGTAAAATTCTGTCGATGTCAATCGGATACGAACGGTCTACTTCATCGCAATGTGTTCCGTCTAATTCCAAATGCTTCAGAGGGACTTTTAATGCATAAAACAATTCCCATAAAACAAAGTCGCCAAACACAAAATACTCGTCGATCGTAAAGTTGAATGTTTCCAGGTGCCGAAATGCATTTGGATTGGATTGAAAAAGAGATATCATTGCCAGCTTCTGGCCCGAGTTCATATTGTCAGTACGTACTTGTGTGGCGTTTAGCTTTAGAGAGCGCAAGTTCGGATACTTGTATCCAAAATAGTACAGCCACAAAGGATTCCATTTATTCCAATCTCTATTATAGTAAATGCTATGGCATTCGTATGCTATCGAATATATATCCAGGGTCGTGACAGCAAAAGCCGGTGTCGTATTTGGGATTGTGTCCAATATAGACGAAAAGTCGATATTGAGATATATTTCAGCGTCAATAGAAGATAGTTTTTGCAAGTTTTGGTGCATTTTGTCAAAGTCAACAACACTAAATTCCGTGTGAAACCCTTGCTCTACTCTGTGTATTTCCAATTTTTGGAGCATGCTACACGTGTTTATGAATTCAAATAGGTCTTTTGCTGACTGTTTGTCTTTAGTTGCACGCAAGTGTATCTTCAAACTTTCCAAAGACTTCCATACTGCATCTGATCTTGTTATCTCTGTATAGACATTTCTATAGTCGTTACTCCCTAGATCCAAGCGCTTCAAGTTTGGCAGATGTTTGAATAATCCAAAAAAATGTATCTCTGGTACTTCTAATGGATAACTAAAATTAGGTGTGCGTAAACTGTGAACCCATAGACAATGTAATGTGGATACATTTTGGGAAGTTTTGATCATTTCAATAAGTTCTTTCGCTCGTTGACAGGTATCAATCTGTATATTTCTCCACAGGGCCTCTTGAAACGGATATCTCCATGCCTTGCAGGTTAGGGCACAAGAACATTTGTCCGTTGTTGATAAGTTAACAGCAATCTGCGAAAGAATTTCATATGGTAGCTCTGCCATTACAATTATAATAATTATATAGAAAGAAAAGGAAAGGGAGAAAGAAATGAAACAGATGAAAATCAGTATATTGCCATATATATATATATATGACAATAAAATGAAAATCTCCAGCTAAAAGAACATAAACGTTGCGACAAACTAATGGTGCGAGTTACAATTCTGGTTACATTTGAATCATTGAGGTAACCATAAAGATGTACAAGGCGCAGCAACACCTTGTTAGTTTGGCTTTTGTAGCACATTATCATTTTTTTAAAGAAGGACAAAAACAAAAAAGAAGACAAACTAGGAGAAGTGAAAATGAATAACAGCCAACCGAAAGCTATTTTGTTTCCAAGTACGACTACAGTTGTTTTTTTTTTTTAAAAAAAATATATGAATAATGATATCACAGAACATTTGGAATGCACAAAAAGAGTTCGTTAATTTATGTTGTGACCTAGCAAGCTCAAATATTCAGTCCAATACAGAGCAGCTTTCTCACTGTATTGATGATCTGATAGCTCAAAATTAGATATTTTACTATCAAGATATTTTGCTTTGTTTTATAACTTTTATTTTCCACCGTCAATTCCTTGTTTTATTACACTCAGAATGAAATATCACAGTATATTGTTTGAGTATTTTTTTAATTTACTATTTGTTTTTGAAAATACTCTCTTATACACTATATTATCTAACTCTCTTTGCCGGTTGCTTTCAATATCAAAGGAAAATCTTCAACCTTACCAAATCTAAATTTGCTGTATCCTTTATAAAGCTCGTATTTCCAGCAGTCTTCTAGTTCCTCTTCATCATACAAGCCGTGATCATGTAAAGGTGAGTTGATACTGTTTGACTGAACGTTTTTTAAGTATTCAAGTGAAATATGGATTCTTTAAATTGAAAGTTCCATAGTGTCTGTACCGAATATCCCAGTTGACAATGAGGTATTTGCGATTGTTATTAGGTTAATATCTCAATAATGGGAAAATTAGATACTGTGAGAGTGTTATTTATTAAAGAGACAAAATAATATTGTTTATATCTGTTGTTATTAAAGTTCCTGTAATTCAAATTCCTGTTATGTAATGGTTGGTTTATACTGTATGAGTGTTTAGTGTGCGTGTGCCTGGTGTGTAACAGTTCCGGAGATAGTTAACTTGCCAGGTTCATTAGCAAGAAGGAACCAGTGTTTCGTTGTGGAATCTGTTCTTCATTCAATTGTGATGTGTATAACACAAATGGGAAGCACGAAAACAATTATTTGGGCTTGAACTGGGGGAGGTAAACCCATAGGAAGGTATGGCTAATGAGAATATAGAGAAGAGGTTCGAGAGTAAGGTTTAAGAGGAACAGAGAGGAAGAATTACTCTAATTGTTTTTGTAGTAAACGAAGCCATACGTCTGTTTTTTTTTGTAATTGAAAGATCAAGTGTAGAGTGTAAGTCATGTAATTAAGAGTACCTTTAGTCGTATTATTTGAATTTAGCTTTATATAAAATATATATACTTTGGAAAATGTAGTTCAAAAAAAAAGAAGCAGCCCCAGCTATTACATTTCTAAAAATATTTACTAAAAATATTGGATAGTTTATGATCTGCTCTATAGATTCCCATTTTTATACATATTTTTTTTCTTCTTCTTATTTAAATAAGATAGTAGCTTATAACAATAATTAGAAAAACTCGTAAAAATTATGATTACTACAAAGCTGATAACGTTCAAGGTATTTAGCTCGCTTTTTTTTTTGTTAAATTATCATTAAAAGACAAAAATCCAATAAAATCATCTTAAGAAAAGAAGAGTGTGTTTGAAAATATTATTATTTTTCAAGTGCTTCATTTTTATTGAAAGTTAAAGTGAAAGTAAAAGTGCTACTGCCGCAGATTCTCTAATAAAATCACAGAGTTTTAAGAAATTTTGTAATTTTTAAAGAAAATTAAAAGGGGGGAGTGAGAGAGTGGGGGGAAGGGTAAGTTATGCATTTATGAAATTAGAGTTAAGAGAGTCTTGGGGGGTTGGTTTTATAAAACGAATAGTGAAGGATTGATTATATGTTGAAATTATTTCTAAGAGTCTAGAAAAGCATTGGATTTTTTAATAAACGAATAGTAACGGGACGATTTTTGGGTATTGACCAATTCTGAAAATGTTAGGATATATTTAGATTCGTTAACAAAATGAATGGTGAAGGTATCTCCTTTTTTGTCTCACAAAAGCATAAAATATATATGTAAAAAAAAACTAGCCCGTCTAATTCAATTTATAAAAAAATCTAAAAAGATCTCTGAAACACTAAGGCGTTTCTGAAACAAATAGCTACCCCGTCCAACGAACCGGTTTGTAAATCACCAAAGTTTTCCTAGCAGTGGTGATATTTTTTGAAACACTTGATTACCCCTACCCAATCGTTTTATAAAAAAAATATAAGGTTTCTCTAAAACGCCACTCTTGCATGGACCGCATGACTGATATTCATCTCACTCTCCCCTTTTAATTTTATTTTCTAAAAATTATGAAATCTTCTCAAATTCTGTGATTTTGTGAGAATTTGCAACAGTAGCACTTTTCTTTTCAATAAATTGTACTGATACGCTACCCTAATATTTTAAAACAGTTGGTGTTGACAGACCAAAAGTTCAAAGAAAAGGGCAAAAAAAGGTCAATTTTTTAATCGACTCTAAATAACTAGTATTCTTCAAGTGTCATTTTGGTTGAAAAGAAGAGCATGTATTTGATGAAAACTGTGTGCTAGGGAGCAAAATCTAGAATAATTTACAATAAAAGATTCCCAGTTAATGATAGGGACGGCATTATAAGCACAATTTTGAACAATTGTTTTTTTTAAAAAAAGGTGCGGACAGTCATAAATTAGTCTGATTAACCAAATTGATCCTGAACATGTTTTATCCTTTTTTTGCCTTTCTTTAATCTTTTATTCTGTCTACTCCAACTATTTTCAAATATTAGTGTAGCGTATCAGTACAATTTATTGAAAAGAAAAGTGCTACTGTTGCAAATTCTCACAAAATCACAGAATTTGAGAAGATTTCATAATTTTTAGAAAATAAAATTAAAAGGGGAGAGTGAGATGAATATCAGTCATGCGGTCCATGCAAGAGTGGCGTTTTAGAGAAACCTTATATTTTTTTTATAAAACGATTGGGTAGGGGTAATCAAGTGTTTCAAAAAATATCACCACTGCTAGGAAAACTTTGGTGATTTACAAACCGGTTCGTTGGACGGGGTAGCTATTTGTTTCAGAAACGCCTTAGTGTTTCAGAGATCTTTTTAGATTTTTTTATAAATTGAATTAGACGGGCTAGTTTTTTTTTACATATATATTTTATGCTTTTGTGAGACAAAAAAGGAGATACCTTCACCATTCATTTTGTTAACGAATCTAAATATATCCTAACATTTTCAGAATTGGTCAATACCCAAAAATCGTCCCGTTACTATTCGTTTATTAAAAAATCCAATGCTTTTCTAGACTCTTAGAAATAATTTCAACATATAATCAATCCTTCACTATTCGTTTTATAAAACCAACCCCCCAAGACTCTCTTAACTCTAATTTCATAAATGCATAACTTACCCTTCCCCCCACTCTCTCACTCCCCCCTTTTAATTTTCTTTAAAAATTACAAAATTTCTTAAAACTCTGTGATTTTATTAGAGAATCTGCGGCAGTAGCACTTTTACTTTCACTTTAACTTTCAATAAAAATGAAGCACTTGAAAAATAATAATATTTTCAAACACACTCTTCTTTTCTTAAGATGATTTTATTTTTTAAAATTATGTATGTGATTTCCATGCTCCAACTGATAAAAATTTAAAAATTTAAAAATATATTGTTGTTAGAAATACTTTAATTATAGAAGAGTTTTTTAACGGCATTTTCCAAAAATCATTTAATTAATAAGCAAATTGAATTTAAATACTACTTCTGCAGACACCCTAATCATTTTCTAATTCTTTGTTACTAATTACATACTTGTAGGTTAAAAAAACAAGAATCAGTTTAATCTTTAGAGCAAATTTATAACCAAGATGAATAGAAAATAAATATACAGGTAAAGGGTGCTTATGGAACTCCTTATCGGAAAAGTTGTTTTTATTGAAACCATTTAAATATTGCTTTTTTTTAAAAAATAAATAAATAAATAATTTCGTAGATATACCAGAAAACTAGCTGGGAAGGAACAATGGCTCTTCCAAAATTCGGGTGAGACCGTCAAACGAACTGCGAATAAACAATTGCTGATTCAGAGTTCAATTTTCCGTGGGCTCGTTCACATCAGAAAATTCATCGCCGTTCTCATCTGAAATACCAACTGGAACTTGTAAGATTATACTGATGAAGTTTGCAGAAGACTTGTGGTTTCGTCTGTGATAGTTTTAGAATGTATCTTATTAAGACCAGCTTCCAAGAGCTACAATATATACTGCAAGTATTCCACACTCCAATGCAAGGTAGGGGGCTATCGATCTAATTGATACTGTGTAGTGTGTTTACCTGGGTAGCGAATTTCTAATTCAAGGAGAAATTGTAGAAGTCTGTACTGCTCGGCTTGGTTGGTTGACTTTGACGAAAAATGCCTCTTGTGGGCGAATTGTGCTTTAGGATTGTCACGGAGAGCGCAAAAGGTACGAACAGGGCAGAGACTAGCGGCTGCATGCTTCTAGATAATTATCGTCTTCCCTATTCTCCGTCCTTTCTGACTTTCTTTGGGTGCCAAAACATCAAAAGTGAGCGCACCAGATGTGAAGTTGACGGTGGCGGAAAACAACCGAAGTTTTGAGAAATCGGAAGGTCGTAGAAAGGTAGCCATGGCTAGAAGAAACGCTGACTTCTGTGATAGTGGGGGGGAGAGATGTACTCGTGGAGGAAACAGTTGATGCTATGTATAATAAAGTTGGTCCAATATTAACTGTGGGTTTGGTCTGTCGAAATCGAGTGTCTTTTGTATGGGAGACAAACAAAAAGAAAGTATATGTCTTCATACTACCGTATACTACTTGGTTAAATGTGTAACTTCAAAATGTCCATCCGATGATTCTTTATTGCTGCCAGACTATATACACAGGAATGGAAATACACCAG